>NC_056727.1:188610880-188651925 GCF_019279795.1 Protopterus annectens
TTGCTCTGAAGAAGCATGCTGATGCAAAGAATTTTGCTCTTTTAACTGATTAAGTGAATATGGGTAATAGTTAAACTTTCTCTCTGTTTTGTTAGCTTTATCAGGCATTCTTGAGCAAAGAAGTTTTGTGTGTGTGTGTGTGTGTGTGTGTGTGTGTGTGTGTGTGTGTGTGTGTGTGTGCGTTTATGTGTGTGTGTGTGTGTGTGTATGTGTTTGAGAGAGAGAGAGAGAGAGAGACAGTAAGTGAATACACACACACACACACACACACACACACACACACACACACACACACACACACACTCGCACACCTGCACACATGTCCTTATAATGCAGTTAACTGTATTATCATTATTATTATTTTTTTTTTTGCATTTATTTCTGTTTTATTTATTTTCCTATGGTCACAAAACGTGGCTTTTTAAGCTCCATGGATAACAATTGGAAAGAAAACTTGAAGATGCATGTTAGTGCTTTAATACAGTTAATTGTTGTTATTTTTAAATTTAATTTTTAAATTATGCTCACTGAATGGGATATGTTTAGCGAGCAATAAAAACTTTGAGACTATTTTTTTCTCACTGTTTAACATTAGCTTAATATGCTGCCTTGAAGCCATGGACTTGATATAGGTCTTTCTTTGCACATTAATACTCTCTGGGGTATTGCTATTATGAGCTGCCCATTTTTTAAATGACTGTATCATTTGTGGCTGCTGTAGGTCAGCACAGGTTTAACACCAAGCAGTCATGTGCAATTAAGGTAATCAGTTTCTACAGTACTAATGACATTTCTCGGTCTAATGTTATAGTCACAGATGTGCTCTATCTTGATTTAGCAAAGGTGTTTACTACAGTTTTTTATAACATAATATGGCATGTGTGAAGGCTGCCAGCCCAGCTAGCTGGAATTTTGTAAATAATTCTATGTCATTTGGGAAGAGTAATATGATTTGTATGCTTGTCTTATAAATGTAAGAAAACTGTATGTTATGTCCTGAGCTTCAAAAATGTAACCACAGTGTACCCTACTGGGAAAGAAAAGAGTTAACTTGCAAACTCTAAGAAAATAAGTGAATTGTTTATGATGGTGTTTATCTCAGCTAGGACACAGAATGTCTGCAGCTAGAAATTCTTTCTATTGTCTGGAAACAGAAATAATTACAAGTTTCAAAGCTAAAAGTGTGTATCTATTTTACTACTTTCAGTTCCAGGCAAGTTTCTAAGAGATAAGTAATTCTGACACAGAGGAGCTAAATTTTTAAGTTTCTGTTAGCCTGGGAACTGAAGGCAGAGGTGTAAAAGAATGATGTAATCTGAGATAACCCAGCAGAAATGTTTGGTAGCAATTTAAGAACTATCTGAGAGAGTGAGTCTATGCATTTTGTGTTTATCTTTGGACCTAGAAACATTCCACTCATCAGCACTTCTGCCTGCATCTTGCTAATTGTAAGTAACTAGGGAAAAGTGATTTCTCTTAGCTATAGATAGGAATATAGTAAAGATTAAGTTAGATGTTTTCTGTATTTGAGACTGTCCTACAATGTTGTTTTAAAATATTTCCAGTGATTCTGAACTCTGTAGTTACTGTGCTGAGTTATTGAATATTATCTTGTTCTTTTATTACTTATTATTTTTTATTATTAAATATATTTAAGCCTTTTAATTGTGGCTGGTTTGTTTAGAGATATTTAAGTTCTAAGAACACTTGCATATGTATTTGGTGACACTGTACAGGCTACTCCTAAATAACCTTGAAA
Organism: Protopterus annectens; assembly: GCF_019279795.1. Taxonomy (NCBI): domain Eukaryota; kingdom Metazoa; phylum Chordata; order Ceratodontiformes; family Protopteridae; genus Protopterus; species Protopterus annectens. The sequence continues at coordinate 188,612,640 of NC_056727.1, forward strand.
GCATTGGTCATGCATACCATTTGGATAATCGTAACATTACACAGTAAGATTGGTCATGGGAAGGGCCTTAAAGTAGCTGATAAGGGGTTCTGGTGGCTGTGATAACTACCTTATGGTCTGGAAAGAAGGGGGCATAGCTAGTAAACTTGTGCCAGTCTTTCCCAGGTGTGTGATTGTGTATAAATCAAATCTCAAAGTGTGTGTGTGTGTGTGTGTGTGTGTGTGTGTGTGTGTGTGTGTGTGTGTGTCACCTACTTGGGCAGAGACAAGAAGCACTGGTTGGACAGAGAGAGTGCTGAGAGGACTTGGCTTGGAACCCTGGCTAAGGAATCAACTCTATAGCTGTGCCAGTGGGGAGTCTTACTGGGGATCTGGAGAAAGAGGGAGAGACCAGCCCCAGACTCACTATGATCTCTGTGTGCTCTTAAGGGAAATTGCACTTTACTGTACATGTACTTGCTATCCTTCCCAATGTGCATGTCCCTCACTGGTGCTAGTGGTGAGGATTGAGGCTCCTTGATTACTGGGCCAGTGCAGGGGCGTCACAACATGTTATCCAAATTAAAAGTGGACTCAAATTTTAACATTGATCATTACAACATGGACAATTAATTGGCTTAAAATTGAATATCTAATGGTAAAATGAGGGACTCACATTCATCACTTGCTTAATTCCTAGGAGATATTTCTAAGTGCAGTGCTAGGTCCCTTTTTATTTAATATCTGTATGCTGTACATGCCAACTGCTCATCGTACTGTGATAGTGAACTGTACTGAAGAATCAGAAGTTGCTTATATCATTTCTGATGTAAACATCCAATAAAGTATGCAAGGGTTCATGAAATCATTACATATTTTGGTGTTAAAAAGCAAAATTTATGTTTATCACCAAAAGTATATGGGAATGCACATATGTAATAATTAACAATATGCATTTTCCATTATCGATAAGGCATTCACAAGAACAGGCCATTTTAGTAACTTAGGGGTTCACAGTTTCAGTTTCAATATTATTTTGATTCCTTGAAATTATTATTGTTTAGCATGCAGTGTCTTCCAAACATCCAGAAATGTCATCATCATTGTATAAATTGATGATAAGTTTCTGCACATAATGCTTGTGCAGTATCTTGTATATATTTGAATAGATCCATCGCAAAACCAGGAAAAATATACAAATATTTTACAAAATATATCTAACCTCCACTGACTGCGGAACTTGCCCACTACTACACTACCCCAAAAATTATAAATTCCAACCACTTGCTTCTAAAAAAAACACTCCAATCAACACCAAAATCCAAATATGAACTAAAACTACTATTCAAAGTTATTAGACTACTAGCGTATCTAAGAAAAAACATAACCAAAGATGGGGACATCCATCCTAATCCAGGCCCAACCTTAACTCAAAATCCTACCAGCCCACCACTCTCCCACCGACTGGTCAACTCCCTCCTAATATGCCACTTAAACATTAGAAGCCTAAACAATAAGATACATAGCCTGCATGCTGTACTAGCCTCATACCTCCCCAACATAATGTGTCTATCTCAAACATGGCTCCGGCCATCAACCAAAGACACTGAGATCCTGCCTCCTGGTTACAATATACTTAGGGCAGATAGAGTAAAGAAAAGAGGAGGTGGAATAGCCATCTTATATAATAGCACACTTAACATCATAACTAACCCTTTACAACCACCCCAGGTCTCTAACGCTGAAATACTAGCTCTAAAAATTCTACTAAATAATCATAAGGGCATTAACCTAATTGTCACCTATATTCCCCCTGGGAACAATGTAGAAACACTAGAGGTCATTCTACATTGGATAGCCAACAACTACCCTCAAGAAACCATTGTCCTGGGCGATGTTAATATTGACTGGAACCAATGCACAGCACAGTCCAACCCCATCCCTGTTAACCTACATGGATTCTCTCAGATAATATCATCTACCACACGTACAGGTAACAATAACCAAAAAGAGAGTATACTAGACTGGATACTCACCAAAGGTCATCCCCAGAACTATATGTCTGGAACTCTCCCTAATGATCTCAGTGATCACCTGCTCACATACATCATGAAAGACAAAATTAATTGTACAAGCTTACCTATTTATAGGTCTATCAGATCCAAGAAAAACTTTGACCCAACTAAATTTCAACTTGAACTCAAATCATGTAACTGGACAAAACTAAAGTTCCTTCCCCTTGATGAGGCAGTGTCATCATTTAACAATTCATTCCTTACTATACTTGACTCGCATGCCCCTAAATGCTCAATAAGAATTAAAACTCAACTAGCACCCTGGCTAACAACAGACACCTAAACCAAAATAACAACTAGAGACAAAGCGTGGGATAAATGGCGCACTACCAAACTACCCCTAGATCGTATCAAATTCCAACAACTTAGAAATGAGACTAAAAAGCCATCATAGTAGATAAGAAAAATTACTTCTACAATCTGCAACATAAACATCAGAATAACCCTCAAAAGTACTGGGCAGGCATAAATAAACTTCTCCAACTAGGCAAATCCACTACTCCGACCCCAGGAACATTATCTGACAAGAGCCAAGAAGATATAGCCAATTCATTCAATACTTTCTTCACAGAAACCATCCAGTCATTAGCTAACCAACTTTCTCCTCCCCACACTTCTATAAACACTATACCCGACTCACCACTCTCTTTTAACTTCCAGCCAGTGTCCACATCCTTTATCAGATCCCTTTTGAAAAAACTGAAGCTAACCACCCTTTCAGCCGATCTTCTGCCGGCTGAATACCTGCAAATTGCTGCAGATGTCGTAGCCTACCCTATCTCAATCTTAATTAACAGAACCATAACCGAGGCCTCAATCCCCTCAATTTGGAAAATATCCCATGTTATTCCACTCCACAAAGGAGGTTCATCCACAGAACTATCCAACTATAGACCTATAGCCATACTATCACCACTTGCCAAAATTATGGAAAAGTGCATGCACAACCAACTAATGCTCTATCTAAACCAAAATAAACTACTCACAGTCTCTCAACATGGATTCAGACCCCATCATAGTACAACCACTGCCCTCCTCTCTTTTACTGAAAACATTAATCTTAACCGGAATAATAAAAAAATATCCTCCGCTCTCTTCCTGGACCTATCGAAAGCCTTCGATATGGTAAACCATCAGTTACTTCTATATACTTTAAAAACCCTGTATCTAGATACTCCAGCCCTTGACTGGTTTCAAGCTTACCTCACTGGGAGACAACAAGCAGTAATGTGGCAAAACAAGCTCTCCTGCCTACTACCAAATACCATAGGAGTTCCTCAAGGTTCCATATTAGGACCTCTCCTCTTTTCAGTCTTCATAAACGACATCCAATCAGTCATCCCTGAAGCCACCTGCACTCAATATGCAGATGACTCGACTATAATATGTTCCAATGCCTCTCTTGCAAATCTACTAACTACCAACCAACATAGCTTCACCAAAGTCGAAAACTGGCTTGCCAACCATCTCCTGATCTTAAATCCAAACAAAACCAAGTTACTTCTCTTCTACCCAACCAATAGATCTCCGACTGAAAACTTCACTATAAAATCCAATAATGGGACCATCATCTCCCCAGACAGCTATACAAAGCTATTAGGAGTAAACATTGACAATAAACTCAGATTTGATATACATATCAACCAAGCCATTAAGTCAGTCAACAAGAAACTTGGGACCCTATATAGAATTAAAGCCTTCCTTACCCCGAATGCCAGGGCAGCCACAGCCCGTTCACACCTTCTCTCTACCCTACTATATGCCTCTCCTGTCCTCACTCACCTTAACAAATCTGATCTGGCCAAGCTCTCATCCTGCTATAAACACATTGCCAGGTTCGTTACAGGCCTACCCTACAGAACACACTACTGTACTAACCTGAAAAAGCTTGGATGGATAGAATTCCCACACCTTCTTCACCAGTCCCAACTCATAGAGGTCTTCAAAATCCTTAAACAACCTGAGAATACCCCAGCACTAAAAAACTTAATGACTCCCTACTCCAATCTAAGCTGCCTTCGCTCAGCAAACAGACTCCTTGTCCAAACAACTAAATCTCTCAACCTAGGTGGTGACGCTATTTGCCAACACCACTGGTAAAATATGGAACACTCTCCCAGTTAACATCACGCTTGCAACTTCTCTAAGTCAATTCAAAACTAGTCTAAAACTCCACTTCAAGTCACACTGGCTATGTCCTTGCTCAAACCCAGACTAGCTCTGTGCCATTAACTAAAACATAAACAACTAGCTAAGATGATAAGTACTTTGTATACTGTGATAAAGAAATATGTATCCTGTCTAACTCTATGTCATTATACTGCCTACCGTCCTTGCTAATATGTTATTAATGTTACATTTGTAGTAATCTCAGACATAGTAATGGCAGTCTTGTACTTGTATGTAAATAGCCTATGTTTTTGTTAAGTTCTTTCAGCTCATTTACTGTACCTAATTATCAATGTAACTCTGTTGGAGCTTTTCTCCCTGGGCCTCTGCTGAAAAAGGACATGTATCCAGTCGGACCATCCCGGTTAACAAATGTAAAATAAAAATAAAAAATAATAAAATAATAAAGTAAAATAGGTGTCTTATCCTGAAATGTCAGCCCACTTGAAATTCACCATAGACTGCATAAAGAGGAATTTAATTCTGATTTGAAGACATTTAAAGAATGAACCTTTAATTCCCTGTGCTACCCTGGGTTTAAAATTCAGTTCCTGCAGACATTTGCCTAGAAATAATATTCTTCTTCTGCACACTGAGAGGTATAACACATCTCCTAAAAATAATGTTAATGCAGTAGTTTTCCCATAGAATAAGTTGCAGAGATAAGAGTTATCAGTGGCATATGTGTATGAGATTCTTTTTTGGTGATGGTATTGCATAGTTATCAACTGTCCAGATTTTTGCAAAATGTATAGATCCTTAGCTCATATTTTTGGTCTGGTCCTCATAAAATTTGTGTTTTTTTGGCAAATTACTGAGATAATCTGAGGATAAAAGTAATTAAATAATGGCATACGTTTGAGTTTCAGATGTCATACCCTTTAGAAAATATATGTTTAAACAAATCCTGTTACTCTAGCAACTTTCTAAGCATATAAAAGCAATATTTAAAATATGTCCCTATTTTCAGGCCTTTGTCCCCCATTTTGTCGGGCTTTGTCCAGATTCCTTACACCAAGAAGTTGAGAGGTATGTATATATGAAACCAAATAATTGTAGCAAACTGGTGAAAATAAAAACTAAAAACCACAAATTCACCAGTAGGACTAGTAGACACAAGTTTATTTTTCAAGTTGAGTGCTTTCATCAAAGTAAAATTGACTTCCTCAGAACAATATATAGCTAACCTAGCCTGTGGCAGTGTAATATATTTAAATCCACATGACTGTTTGTATATTGTTCTGAGGAAGTCAATTTTACTTTGATGAAAGCGCTCAACTTGAAAAATAAACTTGTGTCTACTGGTCCTACTGGTGAATTTGTGTTTTTTTGTATGTATATATGAACCCATACAGACTCTGTATGACTTTTCTGAGTCTGCTTCCAATAAGTACTGGAACATTAAAACTTTACAGTTGAAGTCCTATAATGACTTTTTTTTTCTTTTTTTTTGCATAACATGTATCTGTAACATTGTTTGTATGCATATTGTGTATTAACAGGTTCTGAAGTCACAATCTATAGCAACATAAACACGACCACCTAACACTGTCTGCAATGGAATAACATCTGAACAAGAACTTGTCCCTGGAGGAGCGGTTTCAGCCCAGAAGTTAGTAGTTTATTGACCATTTTGAGCTAATTTCTCTCTCTTTCATTTCCCTGCTATAAAAAACGCATTTGCACGGTTTTGTGCGCCAGTTAGCTAGGGATAAACTATTCCCGGCTCCACAAAGTCTACTTTTCAATTTTTCCCTTGGAACTAGACAAACTTTCAACTTAAGCACTCAAACCATTCATTTCACAGCCCAGCACTTGCTCAAAACTCATAGCAAGCACTAATTAACCCTAGCACTAAACCTCCCTATACTGTCCAGAAGGACAAGGCTCTCTATACGTCCCTACCATCCAATCAGTAAAATAGCTCACTTTACCTATGCAGGCATGTCCAAAGGGCAGTTTCAGGTGTACTCTCCAGTCCAACTGGTGAATCTGGGCAATTGAGGCAATGTTACAACTGCCTCATGTACACAGACAACCCTCTCCTCCTACCACCAAACACTAATATATGCGAAATATGCAATTATACAGCCAAACTGGAGGCAAAGCTCTCTCAACCCAAGACTGGAACTGACAGTCAAGAGGAGAAGGGAAATACTTGCAACACACCACCAGTCTCACATAGACCTACTAAACCAGCACCGGCAAATACACATAAATACACGAAAACATACTCGGAGGCTCTAAATAAAAATCTGCAAAAGCAACATAGACCTCCAAAGCAGACACCCAAGCAATCTCCACACCCCATCACAAACCATGAAACACATACTTAACATAATCAGTGTGCCATGCAAACACAGCCCTTAAGACAAAATAACATACCCAACACACTAGTAATAGGCAACTCTATAGTCAGGCACACTGATGTCCCACTAACTAGGCTGGACAAGGAGAAGGTTACAGTTAGATGCCTGTTGGGCACCAGGATCAGCCACATAACACAAGCACTCAGTTTGCTACAGAACAAGTACAAATATGACTCTGTCATTGTCCATGTTGGTGTGAATGACCTGAGATGTACCTCCTTGGACTACATGAAATGAGACATGGAAGAGCTGTCTGATCAAGTAGCCTAGGCTGGTATGACCCTGACCCTGAGTAGCATCCTGCCCTTACCAAGAATGATGCCACAGTATAAAGAAAAAAATGATCAATTTCAACAATTGGCTAAGTTTCTGGTGTCATTCAAAGGGGATCCAGTATCTGTCTGCCTGGGATGACATGCTCGACAAGCCACATTGCTTCACAAGAGATGGCTTGCACCTGTCACCCTTAAGCTTTTGAATACTGGCCAAAGCTTTTGCCACCGCCATAGTGCCTTTTTTAGGCAAGGCTCAAATGACAAACCCACCACTGTAAATTGCACAAGTAACCAAAAACTGAGGGTAATGCTACTCAACGCCAGAAGTCTAAACCTCAAAATGCATGCACTCAAGGCACTCCTCTGTATGGAGAACATTGATATCTGTGCAGCAACAGAAACCTGGTTTAAGGCTCCAGAGATCCCCCCAGCACTACCAGGCTATAACTTATACCATACTTTTCAGCCACAGAACCTGGACCGAAACACAAAAGGTGGGGGTGTATCCATATTCATCAAGGATACCCACACCTCCAGGTTAGTGGCGCTGCACGATGCCTCAGAGATCATCCATGTGCAACTATCAATGGGCAAAACTGCAATTCAAATTGTAGCTTGCTACAGATCACCCACCATGAACCAGGACTCCCATTCCGCATTTCTGGAGAGAGTGGAAAATATGAAGGTCCTACCAAATGCCCTAATATTGGGTGATTTCAATTACCCAAACATTAACTGGGAGAACCACTCAAGTACTAACTCCCTTTCCCAATGCTTCCTAGAAGTTATAAACTTCAATGCCTTGGATTAACTGGTCAACACCCCCACCAGAGGTGACAACATATTGGACCTGGTCATCACCAACATGGGCGATCGGTGTTCCACAGCAGAGGTCAGCCCCTCACTGGTTAGATCAGACCATAGACTAATCACTCTGGATATCCACATTCCACCCCCAATAAGGAAGCCACTGTGAAAAACTTTTCAAAAGCAAACTTCACATTACTTAAGACCGAGGTGGAAAGGTTTACAGCCCCCATGCTAAAGGACAATGCAGTCCAAGCTGCTGAATCCCTTACAAAGGCACTCTATGAGCACCTGCAAGAATGCATGGATCATGCTATCCCAAGCAAAACCAAGACTCACTCCTCCAAGAAAAGGAAACCAGTCCAGTGGATCCCTGCCATAAACAAGCTATACAATAAAAGGAGGAAACTAGTACAGAAAAGAGTATAATCCCAATAAGGAAATACATCCCTGATCATTATCAGCAAGAAACTACAATCCCTCATAAAATCATCCAAGGCTAGCTTCGAAAGAAAAATTGCCAAGGACTCCAAAGATAACCACAAAGTGTTCTTTAGCTATGTCAAGAACCTAAGTGGAAACTCTCAGATCTGCTGTGAATTAGTGCAGAATGGCACAAAATACACTGAACCGACTGATATTGCCAATATTCTGGCAGACAGAGTTAGTGCAAATTTCACCCCCTTTCACCCCCTAAAGGGCCCATAACCATACCAGAAAAATGCAGTGCCCCAGCAATCACTGACACACAGGTTAAAACAGCCCTATCCAGAGCCAAAAACACAGCTTCAATGGAACCGGATGGTGTCCCAGGCTGTGTCTTACATGAGCTTCAAAATGAACTAACCCCTCACCTAAACACACTGTTCAAACTCAGCCTTCCTACAGGCTATGTACCCATAGAGTGGCACACAGCAACAGTTATCCTGCTCCACAAATGTGGAGCCACAACAGACCCAAGGAACTATCACCCTATAAGCCTGACTAGCCTGGTCTGCAAGGCTATGGAGCACATCATCATGGAGCTCATAAACAGAGACATTAGGAACCTCAGAACATTGGAGCCTACCCAGTTTGGCTTTGTTAAAGGCAGATCATGCCTCCTAAACCTGGTGGACTTCTTTGAGACAGTTACTAAGGCTTTAGATGAGGGAAAGGAGGTCCACGCAGCCTACCTAGACCTCGCAAAGGCTTTTGACACCATTCCCCACTCTAGTATTATAGACAAGCTCACCAGCCTGAACATAAACCCCTATGTTACGAGATGGGTTGCCAAATGGCTCAAGGATAGAACCCACACAGTGAGAGGTGCAGGCTCTAGGTCCAACTCTAAACCAGTTACAAGTGGCATCCCCCAGGGATCAGTCCTGGGACCCCTCCTGTTTGGTATATACTTCTCAGAGGTACAGGCAAACATAGGAGGACTATGGCTGAACAAGTTCGCAGATGACTGCAAACTGGGGGCAATAATTGACTCTCTGGCTGATACAGACATCCTCCAGAAGGGTCTCACTGAGACAGATACCTGGTGTCAAAATCATGGCCTCAAGCTAAATGCCAAAAAGTGCATAGTCATCCCCTTTGGAAAAAACGAAGTACCCGTAAGCTACCACATACGTGGTAGTCCCCTAAATACAGAAAATGTAATAAGGGATCCGGGGACCCAAGTAGATAGTAATCTCTCCTTTGATAATCATACTGCCAAGGTGGTTAGAAAATCCTTCTATGTGACCCGCCTAATTACAAAAGGGTTCACATCTAGAACAAAAGAGGTTATTGTGCCCCTGTACTCATCACTCATCAGTCCCATAATAGAGTACAATGCCCCATTCTGGGATGTACCTTACAAGACACCTGCTACAGCTGGAAAGACCACAGAAGCACCTCACCAAGAGGATTACTGGCCTCAAACAGATGCCTCATGCAGCCCGACTGAAGAAACTCCAGCTGTACTTGGTTGCATACCACTTACTCAGAGGTGATCTCTGCCTGACATACAAGGCCATGTCAAACCCAGAATTGATGGACATGCTCCACCTAAAAAAAACAGATCCCCGAGAGCCACACGATCTAGGGAATCTAAACCTCACCACAACGATAAATAGGACATGCTGGAGGGATAGATTCCTGACCCAGAGACTCCCCATGCTTTGGAACAGGATTCCAATCTACATTAGGCAGAGCCCCTCACTAATACTCTTCAAGAGAAACCTTGACAAGTGGATGGGAAACAGAAAATTCACCCCAGGGATCACTGCAGTGGCTCTGCTGGACAGAGGCACATGGAACTAATGGCTCTGCTGGACAGAGACACAGGGAACTAATCTAAGGGGGGTGGTGAAAGCCAACACATTCTGTCTAGGCTTATAGATGCCCTCAGGCAGATAGCCTAGTACTCACCTATGAACCTACAGTAGCCTTATGCCTGTTACTCATCATGATAAGCTTCTTCTCCCTTCTAATACTGACTCAAACTAAGCAGGATCAGAAGTAAAAATGAATGCATGAATGTAGAAGTGTGATCCTTACTTTTGTGCATCCTACCATATAATAGAATGGAAAAAAAAATTGTGAATAACTACATATCCATCTATCTCTCTCTATCTATATATGGCCACTGTGTACTAATTCTCTTGTAATAATTAATACCCTCTGTCGTAATTTTCTTTATTTAAGGGAGTCAATTCATTTCACTATTAACATGATATTCTATGTTTTATTTAACCAGAGCTACATGTGCTTCTGACTATATGGAAGTTTAGAGTTTTTCTTCTGAATATCATATCACCATGGCTCATAGGTAGTTACTAATCAAAGAGTCAAAGAGACTATTAAGGCAATTAAACCAAGTTTCCCAAAGTACTGCTTGGATGAGCAATTTGCTTGAGGTCACAAAATAGGCAAATGAAGGTTGCTGGAGCCAAACCCTGTATCACAGGAAGCAGTTTGTCAACTGCTCATTTGCCTTAATCCTCTGCGTTAACTGCCAGACTTGTATTCATGTTATTCTGTTACTTTAAAAACAGTGAATGCTCCAACAAGGAAGTAGCACTGACACTGTGTTTTTCTATTATTATTTTATTCTGTTTACTTCTTTCTTTCTGATAAAGTAATGCAGTTCATTTGTCAAGCTTGTGTATCCCTATTTGTAAATGTATCTATATGCAATTAAGGCAAGTTTGCATGTTTGAAATGCATAACAATAACATGATCTATTTTGTAATGGAATGGTATAGCCTTGGGAATTAAGAGCATCTCAAACAGGTTAGTGTCTTGTTTGCTTCAGCTCACTACATATTATTGCTATCATATGAAAAGTGGACTAAAACAAAAGGCAAACAAGGATTCATCAAAAATACAATAGCAATAAATCAAAAAGTGATAAAATATTACATTAGCAACGATGCAAAAGAACTATGATTTGAGGTACAAAATCTTTTCAATTAATTATAATTCTTTTCCTGCCCAACTGTGATTAAATTACAAGAACTCTCTATTTTTCTTGGCTCACCATAGAGAACTCTCATATGCCTTTTATACTCAAAGATAATTGAAAATTCCACACATTTGAACAGATGGCATTAAACAATGTACATTTTATAGCCACTCTTATAAGCAGTGGATTAATCTCATTTAGTTCTCGCCAGTATGCATGCCTTCCATTATGACAGATTTCTAAGATATAGTCTAAGCTTGTGGTCAACAGAATATAAATAATAACTGAAAATGTACAACAATGGAGTAGTTACAATGTTCTTAATGCAATAATCTAAACTGAATATAATGCTGAAACAAAGACATGGCTCAAAATATGTCAGTGAAATAATCTGCTGTAACATACAGGTTAAAATACTAGACTCCAGGACTGCCACATGTACTCACAATAAATGAAAGCACAATTAATATGTAAAGACAGCACTGGTCCTACAGATGCATAAATGCATATGCACTTTATCAAAAAAGCAATAAAAGAAAAGAGAAGAAACAAAAAAAAAAAAAAAAAACAATTTTGTTACATGTGCTAGTCCAGAGTTCTCCATTTCAATGTCAGCTTCCAAAACTATTCTACAACCTGCTTTTGCTGTCCAGCCCTGTTTACCCCCTGTCTTTAAATCCTCATAGCATCTAGCATATAACCCCATCTGGCCACATGCATATAACAGTCTTAAACGCCATGTGTCACAGTGTACAATACCAAATTCCTCGTGGATTCAGAATAAAGAAGCACATGGAATGCAATCTGGCAGGATTATATCACTCATGCAGTAAAAAGAAGTTACTGTTTATTGTTCTCCCTTATGTTTGAGACTGACACCAGTCCAGCTGGAGTGAGGTGTGTGTATGTGTGTATATATATGATACAAACGTTAGGGTGTAAATAGATGCTCAGATTTAAAGTGGACCCTCAATAGTGAATTAACAATTATTATAAAGAATGTTCATACTTTATTTGAATTTGTACAGTTGTTTAACACACAGGATGGATGTTACGAAGCAGAGAGCCTTAGACTATGGTCTATGAGACAGTGACATCATGTGACTTGTGATACTATACCACACTGCATGCATGCCACTTCATATAAGATGGTGTAACATCTCCCCATCCAGCCATGGGAAGCACACCTGACACTGGTGATGGAAAGTCAGATGGCTTTGTGTTCAGTTCTTATACCAGCTGCTTTGATTAATTTTCCAGTACTAACACTGTAGTTTATCATAATGGAGGTGGTGGGGAGTGCTTTCCTTCAGATTAGTCATTACATGAACTTTCCATCTACCTAGTGGTAGCTTGAGTGGTTGTAAAAGATACCATGACATTTACTGAAGAAATTATAGGAGAATTTCTTGAAGTCCTGCCAAATTTATCTTAGTCAATATGAATACCTCCCTGCATCATCCTAAAAACTGTCTATACCTAACAGGCTAACATGGACAAAAAAAAGTAAATAAGAATGTATGTAAGCAAGTCAATAAATAAATAAATACTGAGAAATGGTGCTGTGTAGTTGACAGTCTTTAGCATTATGCTTCATGTGGTGTGTGATTTTTTTTTTAATTCACATTAGTCTTCCCTGATGGCTCCCTTTTGTTTGCCATCATTGACCCATTCATTCCGTTCTTACAGCAGGAGTCAGTCACCTATAGCTTGGACACAAATCCTAGAATATTTCATCAGATCATTCATTCTTTGTAAAGAAGAATGGTAAGCAGTATAGAGAAGCTTGTCTACCAGGCCTAGAGGGCTTCCCTCTTAATCTGGATCTCCTAGACCTGCAAGAGCTCTCTTTGGCTCATTAAATTCTGTTTTCTGCAGGAAAGTATGCATGCCACTACACACGTCTTTCCCCAGCTGGTGCACTGTGGTTAGTGTGTGTTCTGCAAGCCCATTTTTTGCAGGTGCAACACTCACTGCTTCCTCAGGGTGTTGCCTTGCTGGCAAGCTAGATCGTGTACCCTTTTCCCAGGATAGACAAGCTAGCAATGGCTACTCATTCCTATCCTTTCCAGCTCAGCCTCTCTGTTACATGTGTCACAAATCAAAGATGGGTCATCTGGTTTCACAGTCAGGAATTTATCCCTCTGCACTACAGAAGTGGGGTACCTTATGTGCCATTCTTATTAAAGAAATTGTCCAGGCCTTTTTTTCATTAGCAGTTATCTTATCAAAGCAATCTAGGCAAACTCCAGAAATACTCTTTCTAGGGTTAAGAAAGCAGACTACTATAACTTTATTTCAATACCATGCAAGACACTAAGTTTTAACCAAACTTGATTCTGACATTGAATAATGCCAAGCAGCTGAAAGTGACATAATATCAGTTGTAGCATTAAGATCAGCATTAAATTTACATTGTATTCAAGGTGGAGATTATGGTAGCACTCTAATTCGTTATCACAATTTTTCACTATTCACTCCTTTACAATCAATTTTGAGATACTAAGGGAAGTTCCTCTAAGTAATGCAGCTGGACAGATACATGAAAAATGTGGAGTGTACCCTAAATACAGATTTCTTGGGATTTAGAACCCCTGAATGTAATGTTTCTTTTCTCTGCTGCTTTCCTTTATGCTGTTATTGCCAGTTTTCCTTACTACACCACCTCTGCTGGAATAACTTTTTAACATTCATTTTTACAACACATGATGCATTATGCATATTGTTATACATGTATCTTAACAGCACACACTGTCCAAAGTGTCATGGGGATTTGGACTCGCTCTCTCTCTCTCTACCTAACATTGCAGGACGAATAAGGCTATATCCCTTTTACTCCAATCTATTTCTCCATTTCGCATAATTTCATTCCACTCTATGTGCTCTTTTGTCACCTTTCTAATTAGGGTTAGTTTTGTTCACCCAGCACTCAACTACCTTCTAAAGAACTACACAAATAAATAACCTTAAGCAAGGAATAGAATGGCATCCAAAGTCTTCACTGAGATTATTGTCATAGATATCCCAATGAAAGTTTTGTTTTAATGACACATTAACTTTTGTCATTCTCCTTATGTGCATTAAGAAGATGTTGAGGCTTGGGTGTTCGTTTAAGTAGTTTATTGTATACAAATACATCAGGATAGATGGCAGGAACATTGAAATTAAATGAACTATCCATCTGACTGACTACATACTTGCATGCTCACACTCCGGCTGCTCACTAAAAATGGCACTCTTGCATGAATGTGCTCAGTGCTTATATGCATGTGCTGACTCACTGGAAAGCTTCTTATCACAACTACATTTTGGACCATGATCAAGTGACCTACCATGTGTGGGTGTGGACACTGCAATCACTAATGAAACAGTGGAAGTAGTGCTGTAACAGGAGTAAAATCTTGCATGGCCACTTTGGCTAAAACCAGACAATGCAGTGGCTTATTGACCACTTGGATGCCAGCCCTCACCCAGCAGACACTCCATTACAGAAACTGCCTGATTTAGTGTGTCATTCATCCTGTCCAAGAAATCACCCACAGAGTTCAGGCAGTCCCACACATCATAATGCACAATGTTTAATACTTGTATTGTTACTTCTGAGACCCTGGTAGAAAGTGCATGTGCCTCCATGATGGTTCGACACATGCATTGTATGGCAGCTACTAACACACTGACATCAGAAAGCGATGGGACAGGAGGTCTCCTACAAGCACATCTATAAATCTATCTGTGTGGCAGCTTGCCCTCATGATGGCAACAGAGGGAATCAACCAGTTCTGCAACTGGAGTCATCACATTACCCTGATGATCTGTGTCACCCTCAACCTGTCCTATGTCTGAGTTCTTTGTCTCATAGGCGTGCATAGGCATTGGTTGTTTCACTAAGCCCAGACACACCATCAACATAAACACTAGGGTCGCAGCTTTCTAATAAATCAACTTGCATCTTGAAATGCCCCCTTTTAATAAAAGACTGTGCCTTATTTGATTTACAAAATCTTTTGAAATTATTCCACTTATTGCAAGAATGGCACTACTGACTAAAAGCAAAGCACTTTTTTCTTTTGGGTTCATGATTTCCACCACAATTATGACAGTTTATTATGAAGCTGGGTGGGGGCACATGTTAGACATTGCTGACTCGCCCTTATGCTTCACTGAGCATGCTCTGGAATTTGCTGGAAAGACTCGGGATTTCCCAGGGACTGTTACACGACCTGCAATAGCTGCCATGTTCTTGGGCCTGTTTCTTTTTACCATCTGGTGTACTATCTACATGAGCTTTGTCATTGTGGTTTCCACAGGTATTCTCATTTGTAAGCATACTTGTGTGCTTTTCTGTAAGCTTGTATATCTGACAAATCTCAATGGCCTTATTTAACATTAAAGCACTGTCTCAAAGCAAAATCTTTCTCACTGTGTCATTATTAATATCACACACTAGCCTGTCTTTTATCAACTCATTTCTCAAATCACCAAATCTGCAGATATTAACCTTGTTTCTCAAGTCAGTTATATATGATGCAAATGTTTTACCAGGCTTTTGATCCCTTGTATAAAATAAGTGCCTTTACATTGTAATATTCATTTGGGGGTTACGAATTTCTCTAAATTTACATTTTAAGCATTCTGAGTCTTCCCTTGTTTCAGCCAGTACCACTATATGGCGGTCTTTCCCCTCCCCTGCAAACACAGCAGGTGCATACACAAATGAACACTCTCTTTCAATGACTTCTGAACCAGCTATATTAAGCAGAATAAATGCTTTTATATGTGTGTATTTGACAGAAAAAGCAGTATGTATGAAAATATCATATTCCTGCTCAAACACTCCAATCTTCTGTAATTTAGTTATCAAACACAAGCGGTGCAGGTCTGCAAAAACCTTCTGCCATGCCCACAAATAGCCATTTTAATTGTATACAAACACTCACATACACCAGGTAGTTGTAATAATAATCAAATGCACAATAAACATTTCAAAATACTGTTGTTTGCAAGTATGCTTTGAAATATCTGTACTTTGCAAAATATTCTTTGAAATAACTGTACTTTGTGAAATAATTGCAATGTAATACTGCACACACTTGCAAACACTTTGCACACTTTGGATATTTTGAATATCTTCTGTTAATGGGAAAAAGTAACACATAGTGAAAAAATATGCCCCCCGGATTTACTAATCTGCTATGCAGGACTAAACTAGTCCTGAACGTAAGCGGCAGTTGAAGAGGATGGCAACACGCCATTCATAATAATGAAGGCGTGCCACCAAAGCTCCAAATCCTACACTGAGTGTGGACGAGTACAGGGGGTATGTCTGAGAGCAGAGCTCTCAGAATAAATATGCCCCTGCAAAGTAGAACAGAGGAAAGTGGACCCAAGTTGATAGCAATCTCTCCTTTGAAAACCACATTGCCAAAGTGGTTAGAAAGACCTTCTACATAGCCCACCTCATCACGAAGGGTTTTACATCTAGATCAAGAGAGGTAATCGTGCCCCTTTATTCATCCCTCATCAGGCCCATCATAGAATACAATGCCCCTTTTGGGATGTACCTTACCCGACACCTGCAGCAATTAGAAAGACCCCAAAAGTATCTCACCAAGAGGATCAAGGGTCTCAAACAGATGCCATATACTGCACGGTTAAAAAAACTCCAGCTCTACTCAGTTGCATACCGCCTACTTCAAGGCGATCTATGCCTGACATACAAAGCTATGTCAAATCCAGAATTAATGGACATGCTCCACCTCAGTAAATCTAAATCCCTTAGAGCCACACGCTCGAGGGACTTGAACCTCAGCACAGAAATAAATAGAACTTGCTGGAGGGACAGGTTCATAACCCAGAGGCTCCCTTCACTCTGGAATAGAATTCCAGTTCATGTGAGGCAGAGCACCTCACTGAATCTCTTCAAGAAGAATCTCGATAAGTGGATGGGGGATCATAGGTTTGTCCCAGGGATTACTCCCGTGTCACTACTAGACAGAGGTACAGTAAACTAAACCTTAAAAAAGGGCACAGTATACTCAAATCAAGGGGTGGCGTAAGCCATACAGAAGTGGGCTAGGCTTATAATTGCCCCAGGGAAGATAGCCTAGTATGAACCTATGAACCTATGAACCTATAAATGAGTGAAACCGCTCATAGGTGTCCACATATCTCTACCAACAGTCCCCATATGTTCAACAGCAACAGTACACTGAAATAAAATGAAGAAACCCTTGTATTTATTTTTTTAAAACCCCGAGTATAGCTAACCATACGTGCGTGGGTTTGCCCATCGCTTAGCTACAGTTAAAGCAGCTGAAAAGGCTGAAGAGGATAACAAGGAATATATATGGAAATGAAGCAGTACAGCAATAGTGGAGTGGTTAGAGCATCCGCCTAACAAACAGTCATTCCCGGTTTGAGTCCCACTGCAGCACATATCATTTTCCATGTGGAAACTGTACATGACCATATATTTATATCTTTATGCCGTATAACCTACATAATAACATTTAAATGTGAACTGGAGTACTGCATGAAATGCACATGTGAAGCGTCAGTGTCATAATGAATAAGGCACTAGTAAGCAGGTTTAAGCACAGATAAGCAGTAGTAAGCATGTCTAAGTGAGTGTGTGTGGGGGTAAGCATTGCCTATACAGATTAAGCAAATTAGAAGCTGAGTGTAAGAAAGTGTATTCGGAGGTTAATAGTGCCTACCGTTGCGCAAACCAGTGCATACCCACTTACAACTGCTTTAAAATGCCTTAATCACTCTGGATCCAACAGGCCATGTTCTGCCCAGCAACAAAATAAACTGCTTCTGCAAGGCTCAAACTCAGGACCCTTTACTCTATAGTAACAGTAGTTAACCACCAAGCCATCATAGCAATAGATATGCATGAGGTATCAGCAAACTAAGTCTCACCACAGGAAAATCAAACCAAACGTGAACTGCATCTATGTACATTGTGATGTTGGATAACCTGCCACAGAACATAAATATGTGAACTGGAGTACTGCAGTAAGCAAAGATTGGAGGTGTTATTGTATACAGTCATGTACACATGAATCACGGATACCAGACACATATATAACCTGTAATGAAGAATAAATCATTACAAATGGCAAACATAGTGCTAATTTGCCATTAAGTAATGCCAGCTGCAGCACAGCTCAAGTTAGTAAGTGTAAGCAATGTGTAGGTGAGCCAATTCAATCTGCCTAGTGGTATACCTCTTTAAGCAGCACCAACCACATGCAAGCAGGTCTGCCCATAGCTTAGCCTTTTCAAAACTGGCCAATCACGGGGAAGTGTGGAAAAATGTCTGTATTTAAACCCCACAGCCGGGGATACTACCCATAACTTGTTGCAGCTTCCTACTGCAGGCAGAAAGGCTGGTGTGGGTGAAGGCACTTAATTTAGAGCGCAGCGCTGGGGCATCCAGGAGTCAAAAAGCATGGTATGGCTCCTGGTAAAACACTATGATCAACAACTACTGCAGGGCTAGTATCAGGGCTCGCAGCATAAAAAGGAGGCCTGCGACAGTCTCGCCTGTGACCTCACCAGTGCCACAGGTATCCCCCAGACTGGTGAGCAGGTCAGACATCACCATACTGACCTGAAGCAGAGGAGGGGAGATGTACTGGAACAGTGGATCCAGGAGTCTCGGCAGATGCCCAATGCCCCAGGACTGAGTAAGTATTCATTCTACTAAGTAGTAAATAATTGCCTAGCTTGTGTATACTATGGATAGGTATGGCTAAATATCATGGCATTTCTCTGACAGCTGCAGATGAGTGGGCTGTGAACCAGCAAGTTCATGATGCTAGTCTGCAAAGGCTGCATTGCGAGGCAGGTTAGTAATCAGTCTGCATGTACTGTCATAACAAATAAATATAAGAGCATTAGAAAGTGTTGTACCAGTAGAAATAAATGTGTAATAGTCTGTGAATAAAGATATAACCCCTGGAGTGCTTCTGTTTACTCTTCTCTCATATGTTGGCGATCTCTTCCATACTATAAATAGTAATGTTGTATCTTAAGCAGTGTCACCCACACAGTGGTATTCAGATAAAATGAGCATGAAGTCATGCATAACAATGTTGGAACTGCCAAGAAGTCAGTTATATTGTACAAGTTAGGGAGACTTAGAAAACACTTGAAAGCTTTACATCAATTCCCTGATAGCACAGTTTACTGTGATGTTAGCTATAATAGTTTGTCACACACAGCAGGGGTCTGAAACCTGGGAGTGCTACTAAGTATTAACCCCACAACTGTACAGATCGTGATACAATGTCCAGATAGAAAGCTGTATGCATACTTACACTCAACAACAGTACAGAATTTGCTAGAATGTTCAAAATGTAAGTTGTATGCATATTCATACCCCACAACTGTTCCAATCTGTTCAGCATGTCCAGATAAATGGCCCATATCACCAGCTTGGTACCCTGTTCCCCTGAAAATCCAGTGTGATGTTCCAAGAAAACTAGGCAGCTGTCAATGGCATATAACTGATATTCAAATGTGTACATAGTCAGAGAATGTATACGGAAACAAACCTGTCATTCTAGCACCTCACCCAAAGTGTATGTCAGCAACACTCAACATATGTTGCATTTAAACCTGCAGCCTGTCATGACTGTATGTAAGACACAGATCATGTATATAGTAACTTATAAACATACCAGTGTACAATATAAGGCCATTGTGTAGTGTAATAATACATGTAAGGGAAAGACCAATGCAGTGACTAAGAATGTTGTGTAAATTACAAGGATATTGTCAAAGGAAAAAACTTCAAAGACCAATATACGTAAGGTTCAGTTAAGGCACTTTTAATTTACTTGCCGCAAGGAGACAAAAACATGCAAATACAAGGATTTGTCTAACTATTAACAGGAAGTATGTTCATTCTTATACTGTTTTACAAGACATGGCCTTTTAAGCTGACATAAGCACAACTTTTAGCATTGTTCTACAGCATATGTTGCTCAGATTTTCTGCTGACATGACTAGATTTGTGAGAAACTTTTGAGAAAAACAACCTGGCCTTGGTGACCATTAATCCATTTACAAGCCTCTATTGTACAGTGTTACATTTCAAGGTACTCTTCTAATTCAGATACAAGCAAATTCTGATTACAGTTCATATTTTCAAACAGACTTTGTCCTAATTATCTATAGCTTCTACAGCTGTGTATTTTCTCACAGCACAAAACGGAACTTCTTGTCTAAGCTTCATACAAGTAGTATTGTTCTATTCATTATTTTCCTAACATAAGCAGGAATCATCTGCTTCTCAGTAAATTTCCAAGGCACAAGCAAGATGTTAGCTAACAATACAAGGTCAGGAAGCATCTGCAGTTTGTACAGATTTATGCAGTATGAAATAGAATAAATGTGTTAACCCTTTTCAAGCTCTAAATGCACTAAGCATATTACTAATACACACATTAATACATATTTTTCTGACATTTCCCCCTTTTAATACTTTTATTCTACTTTCAAAATAAGCATAAACAATTTGTTTTCTTCTCCTAACCTCTTCCACTTAGGATTTGCAGTTAAGAGAGTCATTCAATTTAAACTTACGAAAGCATTTTCAATCTTTTAACAGTTCTTCAAGCTCAGTACTTTGATATAAGGTTTCAGAAACTGACATATCTATAAATTTTTTATCAGTCTTTTTATACAGGGGATGCTACAGCAAACACATACTCCCAGTAGGAGCATTCCTACACAAATGGCAATCAGGATGTTCACTAGGATGGTCCCCACCCCCCAAACCATTTCTGGAAAAAATCCATCAGTGGGTTTGGGCCTGGTTTGGTCATGGCAGACACTTGCTGAATTACCTCAAGGTGATTGTCTATCTCGTGTTTATGGTCAGGAATATACTAACAGCATTCTTCTCGGATTAAAGTGCAAGTACCACCTTTTGCCCCTAGGGTGAAGTCAAGAGACATGCGGTTTTGTAACACTACAGTTCTCATGGCATTCAGTTCATCAGTCACCAGTTCAAGGGCAGAAAAAGTTGCATTACTCATTACTTCGAGAAGTTTAGACAGTTTTCTCAGCTCCCAGATCGATTTTGTCTCTCCATATGCTGGTAATATGCCTGCCCACGATATAACAGTATCACTCAAGTCCATGTGTGTCAGTCCATTGCCCACAGCATGATAGTTTTTCCAGTGTCCATTGATTTGCCCTACTGGATTTACAGGTTTCCTGATGGGTTTCTTGTTGACATCTCAGACATTCCGAATTTTTCCTCAAGGTAAAACTGCAGTATGTCATATGGCCGGAACCAGATAACCTAAAAAACAACTGCCTGACCAATTCTCAGGTAACCATTTGTATGCCTTTCTGCCACACACAAAATAACAGTCCTCTACTTTAGTAGTAACTTTGCTATGAATGTACACTCGCCCTGCATGAAACATTTTTCTATCAATTATAGACAGTTGTTTATAAAGAACAGAATTATGTTTTACTTCAAGTGTTTTGTGCATCAATTCAAGAAATGAATCATAGTTTGTATTACAATAATGATCTACATTGTTACCTTTAGTGTAACATTTATAAGGAACAGTCACATTGCAATTGCTCCAACCCACCTGAACAGTATCATTTTTATAAAAACACACAGTTCCCTTTTGTGGAACAGACAAGTGCAATGCTATTTTATCTTGTGCTGTAATGGTTGAGGTATCATAAATCAAGTTCTCCCAGGTCTCATTGACCCCTAGGGGGACTGTAGTCATTAATAACCCCCCGTATGCTGTCAGTAAAGCTGTGCAAATCCAGCAATTTGAAACATTGAAAGTCTCAGCATACACATGTTTAATTGCCTGGTAAGTGTTGAAGTTTGGGTGCCAGTTTATGAGTAACGCTTCACGTTTATTCAGTTCAGTCTGTGTGGCTGGGAAAAGAAAAGGCCACAACAAAAAAGATTATTGTCACTAGTACAGTTAATAGGATGATTATGCAATACTTCTGAGGAAAGGGTTGCTCTGCATTCCTGTTTCTTCTGGACTCTATCATTTTTGCTCTTGGCATGTAACAAGATTTTTGTCCAGTTTAAAGTTTTTGACTAATTTATAGTGCGTCAGGTGGATCCAGGTGGCACGTTCCACAATTTTGACTGCAGTGGGTGTTGACAAAAGCACTTGTTATGGACCTTCCCACTTTGGTGATGCCCAGTTCTTTTTCTTAATTATCTTCAGCCAGATCCACACTCCAGGGGGCACTGCCACATCTGACAGTCTGGTTCGTTCTTTATCTGAAACAGAATTTAGCTGCAACAAATGTTTAGAATTTAAAAAGTTTCGCATTTACTCAGCTAATGTACTGTCAGCTTCCTGGTCTGCGGGCATGAGAGATTTCCACTGAGATATATAATAAGCCCTTCCAAAGAGTTTTTCGAAAGGAGTCAATCCTTTTGCATTTGAAACAGTTCTCATGCTCAACAGTGCCAGGGGCAGACAGTACACCCAATTTCTCTGTGTTTCCGTTATTAATTTCCTTAGCTTACTTTTTAAAATCCCATTATGCCTCTCTACTAGCCCTGCAGATTGAGGGTGATATGCACAATGATTTTTTAGAGAAATACCAAAATGTCTACTTAACTGTTGTATGGTCTGGTTTACGAAATGTGTGCCATTGTCACTGTAGATCCTTTCCGGAATGCCAAATCTAGGGATGATTTCTTTAACAAGAACTTTGGCCACAGTCATAGCATCTGGATTTTTAGTCGGAAAGGCTTCCAGCCATCTGGAAAACATATCTACAATGACAAGACAATACTTCTTATTTTCACATTTATTCAACTCTATGCAATCCATACAGATAGTATGAAACAGATATGGTGGTGTAGGGAAACTCCCTTGCTTGTGCTTTAATGCCCCTTGTGCATGATGTTTATTACAAACGTGGCATAACGAGCAAAATTTGTTAGAGTAGTTTGTAAATCCGTACATCGTGAACACTTGGTTCACCAGCTGTACCATCCCCCCTGTTGAGACATGGCACTGCCCATGGCTCAACAAAGCTGCATATCTAAACAAATTAGATGGCAATATCGGTTTCCCTTCTTTAGAGATGTACAGCCCCTTTTCGAGAATTGCTCCTCGTTTTACCCATCTTTGTTTATCAACTTGTGTAGTAAGTGTCAGTATTTTCTTTAACATTTCTAAGTCTAAAATCTCAGAGGGTTGTAATTCCTCATTTAAAAGAAATGCTTCTGAAGCTGCCTGCTTTGCAGCTGTATCAGCTCTCGCATTACCTTTTGAAATCCTGTCCTGTTGCTTGGTATGAGCTGTGCATTTACAGATAGCTACTTTCTGGGGTAACTGAATAGATTCTAAAAGATCTAAAATAAATTGCGCATGATTGATCAGTTTGCCAGTAGATGTTATCATTCCTCGATTTTTCCACTGTTGCGCAAAAACATGTACAGTAGAAAAAGCGTACTGGCTGTCAGTAAAAATGTTCACACATTTACCTTTTGCTAAGGTACATGCCCGTGTCAAGGCAATCAATTCTGCTGCCTGTGCAGATAAATTGTGTGGTAAAGATTTCGCTTCTATAATGTCAGTATCAGAAACTACTGCATATCCTACTAGGTTCTTTCCTGCAGGACCCCTTTTGCATGAGCCATCCACGTAGTATGTCACCTCGGCATCATCCAAGGGAACATCCGTAAGGTCTTTTCTAGGCAGTGTCTTTTGCTCAATCACCTGCAGGCAGCTGTGTGGTGTGCCATCTGCAGGGGTTGGGAGCAAGGTAGAAGGGTTCAAAGTCGTACATCGTTCAATTGTCATATGAGGTTGGCTCAACAATATAGTCATACAGGAAAGATGCCTAGCAGGGGAAAGATATGTTACCTTCTCTTGCAGTAAAATAATTGCGACTGCATGAGGCACTCTCAATGTGAGAGGGTGGAACAACACTACTGAGGCCGAAGCCTGTACTGCTATTGCAGCTGCAACTACTGCTTGTACACAGTGAGGTAAAGATCATTCCACTGAGTCTAGTTGTGATGAATAATAAGCAATAGGGTGTTGCTTGTCCCCATGCTGCTGTGTTAACACTAATGTCATATAACCTTGCTTACAATCTACAGTCTGGAAAAATCGTTTATTATAGTTTGGTAATTCAAAAACTAATGAGGACGCTATTTACTGTTTCAGTTTGCAGAAAGCAGATTCTGCTTCTGGTGTCCATTGTAACAAATCCTGTGCTGCCATAGGCTTCCATTTCTCATAAATGTGGTCTGTAAGACCTTTCATCCTATTGTCTAATTCTGCACTGCTATGTGGGAGGGGCCTGAGTGCAGTGTCATGGGGATTCCAGTCGCCACTAATCATGTGCCAATCTGGCCCACAATTTGTCAGACTACTTTTTCTACCTCTTCTCCATTTAAATTATAACTTAGCCTCATTCCTTGCAAATCTTCTAAGAACTTTCTATAATTAACTTTTGGATGGGGAATTCCCTCAGTGGCTTTCCGGATATCTTCCGGAGTCCAGGGTCTATACAATAGAATAGTCGGGTTCTGACCTTCTTGTCCTGCCTGAGGATTAGGTACTTCTATAAGTGGGCATATTTCTTATTCACTCATAAATCGTGAATTTCTACCCATTTGCTATAACTCCATGTCCCCTTTTGAGTTTCCTGCCCGTGTTCGAGACCTGGACTCGACGGGATCTCTAATGAATGGTTCCGCTTTTCTAGTGTCTCTATTTACCGTGAGAGCAGGATTTCGCAGGGGTGGACTAACTTGTTCACGTGCTTCATATTCTGGTAAAGGAGGTGGAGGGGCCAATGCTATTAATAAGCTATTGTCCTCTTTATCTAAAAACATTGCTTTTGAATTATTATTCTTTTGTTCCCTTCGGTTTACTTCCTCAATCCACCTGTGTGCCTGAGGAACTCCTAATTGGTGCTGCTTTTTAACCCAACCTTTAGAATCAGTTTTAAGCTGTTTGACAAGTGATGATTTTTCTAATTTACCATCAAATTCATACTTATTAACCCATTTTGAGTAGTATTTAATATTATCAGCACACTGTGACTGCATGTATTTTGCATCTTCTGTTAACGGCGGATTTTGGGACCTTTTTGTGCAATTATTACCCATTTTGTTCTACCCTTTTAATCGTTACGTAATGCCTTATTTTTAACGTGGTACCACGGATGTTTTTATAGTCTCTTCAGAATGACTGCCCACCTGCTCTGTTTCCCTGATCTATGACAAGACAGTAATCTTTCTGTCCCTGACTTATAAACAAAGTCTCTAACAGAACAAATGCAAATCTAGTCCCTGATCTAAAACAGAAAAAAGAAGGTGGATTCACCTTACCTGAGCCTTCGTGATTGATCACCTGGTTCGAGTAAACCCGTTCTTCAGTCGCAGATCAGAAAGTGGCTGGCCTCTTTTGTACAACAATTCAGTTGGAGGGCTTTTCAAATAAGAAGAACCGATGTGGTTTCTTCCCCATACAGTTTCAAGCCACTTGGCCTGTCTGATCCGAGGTGAAGTGAGGGTTTTCGGCTTGAAGGACCAATCTGTCAAAGGAAAAAACTTCAAAGACCAATACACGTAAGGTTCAGTTAAGGCACTTTTAATTTACTTGCCGCAAGGAGACAAAAACATGCAAATACAAGGATTTGTCTAACTATTAACAGGAAGTATGCTCATTCTTATACTGTTTTACAAGACATGACCTTCTAAGCTGACGTAATCAAACACAACTTTTAGCATTGTTCTACAGCAGATGTTGCTCAGATTTTCTGCTGACATGACTAGATTTGTGAGAAACGTTTGAGAAAAACAACCTGGCCTTGGTGACCATTAATCCATTTACAAGCCTCTATTGTACAGTGTTACTTTTCAAGGTACTCTTCTAATTCAGATACAAGCAAATGCTGATTTCAGTTCATATTTTCAAACAGGCTTTGTCCTAATTATCTATAGCTTCTACAGCTGTGTATTTTCTCACAGCACAAAACAGAACTTCTTGTCTAAGCTTCATACAAGTAGTATTGTTCTATTCATTATTTTCTTAACATAAGCAGGAATCATCTGCTTCTCAGTAAATTTCCAAGGCACAAGCAAGATTTTAGCTAACAATACAATGTCAGAAAGCATCTGCAGTTGGTACAGATTTATGCAGTATGAAATAGAATAAATGTGTTAACCCTTTTCAAGCTCTAAATGCACTAAGCATATTACTAATACACACATTAATACATATTTTTATGACAGATGTATTAGTTGTTAATTGAAGTCTCTCTGTCACCCCTACCATATGTGCATAATAACCCAATGACACTCCTCAATTAGTATGTGTTCACTCCACACTTTTGTTGGAACATATGTCCTAATGGTGTATAAATATTCACATTTGTTTCTATGCATGCGCCATGTGAAAATACACCCATATTGGTGGCCTGTTGCCATCAATGAAATCTGCATGCACCTGTAATGGCCATTGTTGTTCCATATATGCATGTGTTCTGCTTGCTCTGCAACTGTGTTAAATCTGGTGTGTTGGGTTAATGTGAATACCTATGCATGTTGTTATAACTAATCCTGGATGCTGTTGACTGGTACTAACCCATATCTGTCATAAACCTGTGACAACACAGCTCATATGGGAAGGCCAGTCCCAGTGGACCCACCAGTCCCACCTCAGCTGGCCATGGTACTGGGCACCAGCACATCTGGGGCCCAGCCTGGGACCTCCTCCTTTGTGGGCCCTGTGCCACCTTCGGGTGGAATCGCTGCAGGGTATGGGGCTTGCCCCCCCTTCGGAGGGGAATCTGTCACCCATCAACAGATCCGGGCTGTGGTGCATAAGGAGCTCGATCTGAAGTATTGAGAGTGGCTATGCCAGCTTGAGGGCCGAGTGGTGCTATTAGAGGCTGAGCCTGCCCCTCCTACACAGCCCCCAGCACAGCCATCTTTGGGGCCATGAAGGTGCAGTGGTGACTGCCCATGGGTGGGGACCTCAGTCTCACTGTTTCCAGTTGGGGGCTCATGGTCTTGTGACTTCCAAACACCCCCCCGTCCAAGGTGTTTACCCTCCACATGTGTCATATACCAGCCCTGTATGCATCTTGTGTGTCATGTCTGTTAACCTACCCAACCTACCTCCCCAAATATACCTACTACCCTTCCCCAACATCCCACTCTCACCTGAAAAAAAAAAGGTAATCTAGTCCCACAAAAAAATCACACCCCACACATAGCTGTCCATTTCACACACGTGTCCACTGGAAACATGTAATCTGGTCTAATTGGCATCACAATGAATATATGTCATCCTCACCCCTCCCCCAGGGGCTTGAGGGTCCAAATCTATTTGCAAATAAAGTGTATATGCACAGCTGTTGCTGTAGAAGAAATGGGCAGCTATGGACCTTTCCTATACCCTTCCTGCACATGTCTAGCTATTTTCCCTACTGTCTTTCCCTCTTTGTGCACCATTTTTCACCACTGTCTTATCAACCCCTTTTTCTTTTCTTTTAAAGGAATTAGTGTGGGGGTAAGCAGCAGTAGGCACTGTTAAGCAGCGGTAAGCAGGTTTGCGTGGGGGTAAGCTATGCCTACACAATGTGAGAAATTCGAAGCTGACTGTAAGGAAACATAAGCGATGGTTGGCAGTGCTTACTGTCGTGCAAACTCATGCAAACACGCTTTCAACGGCAAACCCGCTTACAACCCCTTAAACGTGCTTTAATCACTCTGTAGCCAACATCCCTTGTTCTGCCCAGCAACAAAATAAACTGCCTGTCCAAGGCACGAACCCAGGACCCTGTACTCCATACACAAAGTGATTTACCACTAAACCATGGCAGATATACATAACTTTATGTTTTCACAAACATATCATGCAGCACAATCAGTCAACAGCAGAGGAAATGTATATTATCATACCACATAACCTGTTAATGCAAGAAGTCTGGACAAAGTATGCCACACTGTGTGTACAAATAGGGATATATGTCAACTAATGCTCTGATGCACTTAAAATGTTGCTAGTTACACAGTTATATGCATTAGTACACATATGTAGTAGAAGATGAAGTCTGAAACACAAAAGTGTTGCCACTAGATACTGACTTCAATGCTGCTATCATTCATGACAATTGCCAAGTGAATGAGGAACAGGCCAAAATATGAGCCATACATGCATGGACATATGGACAGATATATATCTGTAAATGCAGACAGAGAGACAGCTATATGTAGATATATATTAATGAATGACTCACACATAATCATATAACATCAATTTTATATAGATACAATACATATGTTCATATGTATGTGTGTGTGTGTGTGTGTGTGTATATATATATATATATATATATATATATATATATATATATATATATATATATATATATATATACATATGTATATATCTATAGATACATATAGACAGATATAGCCATATGAAATATATATAGGTACATACACATATACACACAGAAGGTATCAATAGCCATACATATGTAGAAGTAGTGTGGAAGTACTGGGTGCAAAGTATATCCCTCAGTCACAAACCCTTCATCTGGCACCTGTATAATGTGTAGTGTGGCAACCATTCCCACCAATGAGAATACTGACATTAAACATATACCGAACCACAATTCAAAGGACATGACACGACACACAGGTATGCATACACAGATAATCTTTATTCCTGTACTATACAATAATGTATGCCAGTACTGACACAACATAAGGTGCGAAATATGTAATCAATCATGAATGCAAGGCCCACACAAAACAGTAGATGCAAGCAATGTTTATATATACACCATACTATGCTGTCTAGGCCAAGGCCTTCAATTAGTACAACAGTAGAAACAGGTTTTGCCTTCAGGATACGTTACAATCAACAATTACAGATGTAG
This sequence comes from Protopterus annectens, assembly GCF_019279795.1. Taxonomy (NCBI): domain Eukaryota; kingdom Metazoa; phylum Chordata; order Ceratodontiformes; family Protopteridae; genus Protopterus; species Protopterus annectens. Next base: position 188,641,684 of record NC_056727.1, read on the forward strand.
TTCAGCAGCCTCCAATTACACCCTGTAGTCAAGCCCTAGGGGGAAAAGTAGCACTTGTGATAATGTCACAGTATCTTGTACATAACATTGCTTAACCTAACATCTCACTATCACACTGAATGACCCTCGTCTTAGCAGTTATATCCCTGAAAAGGTGCCATAGCCTAGGTTACTGGCATAGAAACCCCCCCCCCCATAAAAGGCTGTACAAGGGCAACGGACACTGTGAACCACACACTTACCTCTGTAATGTACAAGGGCATGTATGTGTTCTCAAGCTGTTGCCCCCATATTTATGGACCTGGCCCAACAGTTGGTGTGGGATTCCATGACATGACTGGGATGATAGCAGTAATGGAAGTGGTAAACAATGATAGAACATTACCTAACAACCCTTCCTGTATCACAACAGGACAAAGCCTGGCATATATGTGGAGGACAGAGGCAGGAACATAGGGCCATATTTACATTATTGCTGTTACACACCCTGGAAATTGCTGGTGTTACAGGATTCTTTTGCAGCATACCCTTATGCAGGGATACGATATTGAAATACAAATGGATGTAGCCATGTACTGATAGCACTCAACAGACAGACTGCCGCAGATATATCTGGGACAATACTTGTGTGGTGCACAGACAAAACCTAACAGATAATCCCCCTGGTATCATACAGATAGGCCCACAGTTGAGAGCTATGCAGACAGACAACATTCCGTGACAAAGTACCATGTACACAGAAACCTTGTAAGAACAGCAAGATACATTGCACACAACAACACTACTCATGCTGTCAGTAGTTCTGGAACTTTACCCAAATGTGGATGTACCCTATGTCTGCAGGTTGTGCTGTAAGAGGTTTTGCTACTTGCTGTCTGTAACACTGATGTCCACACACAGGAAGGATGTCATCCATACTGTAAAGGTGAAGGGACAACGTCCACAGAAGGCAGCATTTTGTAGTACAGGGTTGCCATGACAGTGGTTATCTGAAATACTACACAGCAGGCTGCATGCAATTAACAACTGGTGGACACTGACTGGTGCAGAGGCCACCACCTGATCATGTGCAATGTCAACAAATGTATGCTGCAATCTATTCATACCAGCTCATTGAGAGAGAGAGAGAGAGAGAGAGAGAGAGAGAGAGAGAGAGAAAATATATAGAATTTACCCTGAACTCTGACATAGAGAGCTTGAATTTTTTAGATGTCACTATTGTGAAGGATTATATGAGTAAATATTTTATATCTAAGCTGTACAGGAAACCTAAGTATTTGAATACATTTTTACATTTTGAGAGCTTGCACCCGATTCATCAGAAAAAGTCACTAGTTAAGTGACAATTTATCAGAATTGCTAGAACGGCGTCAGATGAAGGGGACTTCCAAACAGAATGTGATAAACTTATTGATATGTTTAGAAGAAGGGGTTACCCTATGAATTTTTTAAAAGAAATTGAAAATGAGGTTACTGTCAAAAGACAGATGGGTTAATAGTAAACATTTTATTCAGTGGTTGTGGTATTGGTGATGGAAAGGTTAGAGATAGATTACATTCCAACAACAATATTTTTTCAAGATCATGCACCCTAAGCTTCACCTTGGATTTTTATGAAATCAAAAACACATTGATTAATTTTTGGCCAGTGATGTTACTGGACCAGGATGTCTCTAAAATCGTAGGGGATAAACCAGTGATTGTCTACAAAAAAGATTATAGCTTTAAAGCACTCTTGGAAAGACAGAAGAAAGAGAACAAAACTAGTAGATGCCTTAAATGTGGGAGGTGTGGGCAGTGCCCATATGTTATGGAGGGTGAATATATATTTATCAAGAATTTTGGATGAATCTACCCCAGTAAAAAACTTTTTTGTTTTTCGAAAAGGGTGGTATATATTGCTAAGTGCGAGTTATGCAACATATTTTATGTGGGCAAAATGAAAAGGGCCTTTAAGCAGAGAGTATATGAGCACTGCTATGATATTAAATGCAAAAATAAAAACAATGCACTTTTCAATCATGTGGACAAATATCCAATGCATTTTTTTAGGTTTTTGCCATTGATCATGCAGACCTGGGACTCCAAGGTGGCCCAGTGGATGATTATTTAGAATTATTAGAGTTAAAATGGCAAATTAAGTTGAATGCAGGCTCATATCCTGGCATCAACAAGCGTATAAGTATTATGCCCTTGTTGAAGCTAAGAGCTTTGTTTTATATTTAAAAAATATTTAAAAAGTATTTAAAAAATATTTAAAAGTTTTTTATTGTAACTTCATGGGTTTATTACCCCATTTTTTGTATCACAGTATTTACAGTTGTTTGTTATATATTTATATATACATTTATATACATTTATATTCATTGGTGATATGTGTGTTTACATTTTTATATTTATTTGCAATATGGGTGTATACTTTTTCATATGTCTTGGCAATTTAAGTCAGGTATTATTTCCTTTAAATATGTGCATTAGTTGACAGGAAGTGATCTAATAGTAGGATGTGATGTCAGGGCTTTTGCCTTTTGGGAGGGTATTTAAATTCTTTGAGTTGTATTATGTGTATTCTGATGAAGTTGGTTATTCCGATGAAAGTGCTTAATCTGTGAACTATCGTATTTTGAGTGTGGTTTTATTGAGAACCCAATAAACTGTCATTACGAGTACCTGCTGAGTGGTTGTCCAGATACCTTATATTTGTTTTTCTTGGTTTGTGTTTCCTTTGGACAGAACAGTTGACATATGAGTTGCTCAGACATATTTCCATCATTATGGCTTTCAGGGAGTATGTGGAACTGAGGAACCCCGCCTACAGTGCCGCTGAGGAGGAGATCATCATTACCAGCATAATCCACAACTATCAGCTGTTGTTCTTATGGACAAGCATGGACCAGCAGGAGAGAACAGCCATGTGTACTGATGTGGTCCATAGGGTGAATGAGGTGGGGATGCACAGCCATACTTATGAACAGGTCCACCACCATTGTAGTGACCTGCTCCGGCAAGTTCGTCGTCATGCCGCTGCCATGCAGGGTGACCACCTTGCAATGGGGGGGGGGCATAACATCAATCCCCCCCTCACCAGAGTGGAAGAGATGCTCATCAGCCTGGTAGCACCTGCCCGCCCGCAAGAGCTCCAGACTTATACAGTCATGGAGGTGGGTGCTACTCACACACCGTACATTGAGCATGCAGGTAAGGTTCCAGGGCATATCAGTAGACTACTGTAGTGTATGCATCTCTACAAGTAGACCAGGCATATGTGAGATTAGGGGTATGTTGCTGTGTAGTACCGATAAGCAGTAATGCATAAACTGTAGTACTGTGGACTTCAGCTGTTGTTGTACTGTAATATTGCAGCCACCCTGTAGCAATGCCACAGCTGTAGCCAATGACATCAACTCTATCCCATCTCAATGTAGGTACCTCTGGGATACCAGCAAGGCAGCGGCCGGATGCCGGTGAGTATGGTTTAAGGTTATGCTTGGCAATTCACTGTGCATGTCATAGCTAAGGTGTAGGCCATGTACACATCTAGCACACCTACCCATAATGCATGCTGTACATGTGCACTGACACAGCACACACCTCAATAATGAGATTACCAGCCTCAAACACATGCAATACACAGTCCATCTCAGACAACTGTGGCTACACTCCAGTGCACATTGCCCAGGCATAGCTGACATCTGCCCAACATACACAGCTATGTCATACACAGAGCAGTTGAACATGCTACATATAATGACATCCCACTCCCTCTGCTAACACACACTCCAGGGTCCTAAACCTAATCAACACATTACACAGAACATACTGGAGGGATAGGGCCTTGTCCTGGGAAATCCCCACACTCTGGAACAGACTACCCATACATGTCAGGCAATGCTACTCATTGGCCCTCTTGACAGAAACACTTGGCAATTGGATGGGGAATGGGGAATACACCCTGGGTAGCATGTCTGTGCCACAGCCTGACAGGGACACAGGGGAATAACATTAGTGTGTGGTGCATGGCAGCGAACCCCTGTGGCTAAGCTTATGTAGGCCCCAGGACCAACTCACCTATGAACCTATGTATACCACAGGCAACATCAGCCAGGGCCCAATCATAGTCAATAATGGTCTCTACGCTCACCATAGGTACAGTACATTGTCTCTGTGGTTGGTGTAATGGTAGTCTACTACTCATACATGCACCACTGATGATGAAATATGTGAATACACATCAAGCATTCATTAAACACATGTCCACATGTGATCCAGGAACACACAGAGGCTGTGAGCAGCAGCGGAAACACACCTGACACACAGAGACACATCCTGCAATGGTGTGTACACCTGTGAGGTATGGTGCACAGTACATGCCAGGGTGCTGAACAGATGCACAGCAATGCTGTTGACATGGGTGAAGTGGGGAGGGCCATCACCTACAAACAGAAGCCATGCATCACAGCCATGTATAATGTTGGTAATGGGGATTGACTACAGTTGCACTGCATGCTGTTGAGCCCACATGTCCTGCATGCTGACATGTGTGTAATTACAGGTATGTGTGTGATACTGTACTGCACCATCGCCTGCTATTGTGTGTGTTATGGCATTGCAGGAGCTGTCTGTAGGTGCTGTCTGATGGAGTGTATGGGTTACCATGTATGTCAACTGCATGTGTGTATGTGGCCATGTCTGCACACGTGTGTGTGTGTGTGTGCGTGTGTGTGTGTGTGTGTGTGTGTGTGTGTGTGTGTGTGTGTGTGTGTGTGTGTGTGTGTGGGTGGGTGTGTATTTACTGTTTAGCGGTGTTGTACAGGTCTTACAGTCTGTTCCCTGTTTTCCACTCACAGGTGGCGAGGTGGGGCTGGGTCCCCCCCACAGGGAATCTGATGTCACTGATACAGACAGTGACCATGAAGATAGATAGGTGTGTTGAGGCACAGGAAGGGTCATCAGGGGCTGCCCCTCGGCCACCAGTTGACAACCCACGTGTATCCACACACACAGTCACACTGTCTCTACACACCTCATCACCATTGGCCCTAGCTGAGGGACAGCCTAGCATGGGCCAGGACAGTGTGGTATCTATGGCACATGTGTCAGGACACAGCAGCCATAGCCATATGTCCGGTGGGGTATCACATAGGCAGATGTGTAGGGGTGCTCGTAGGAGCACTGCTGGTCATCATGCCACTGGCAGACATGCCACATCTATTTCAACCACAAGCATGTTCCAGACTGTCATGGAGGTACAGGCATGAATGGAATGGTACACGAGGCAGGGTCTAAGGGCACAGAGGGCACATCACACCTCTGTAACTGACAGCATCCTGACCTAGCAGCTGCCATCCGTAATTACACCGAGGTCACAGATAGACAGTGGGGTGAGACATTGGAACTCATCCACAATGTAATATCCATGCATCAGGACAGGGTGGGATGGTTGCGACGGCCATGTGGACGTATGCCATCAACACCAGCAGCTGGAGGTCACTGTGGACATCCAACCAGTCACAGCCGCTCCCATAGTGACAGTACCAGCCCCAGCATTGTGGGGGAGCTCTTCCACAGCCCATCATAGCAGATCACATGCACATGGCCCTGGCCAGTCCCAGGAGGGACCTGGATCCAGTGGACATCTGTCAAACTCGGGGGACAGTACTCGGTCTGGCTCTGTACTTGATACTGCCTGTAGCACCCCTGCCAGGCACAGGTCCTGTGTCAGTGACTGGAGATGGTGAACTGAAAACCCTGCCAGGTGCAGTCTGCAGCTGTCCCACAATTCCCTGTATAGGGCAGCCACATGGAGGAACTGTGTGCATGCAGACACACACACATAAACAACGAACCTAGGGCAACCACATACCTGCACACACAACATCAACAGTGGCCCATAACAATACTCAGCCCCCTCACAGACAGACACATATTGTCAATAGTATGGCTCAGTATAGGCCTCTGGCAAACTGACAACACACCCTGTGCATATGATAATACCTGTGCCACTCCCTGACATCCATAACACTGATGCAGGGACAGGCTAACATGGTTCTGATGCACAGGGTGACTGTACAAGATTGTAGCAATGGAATGATGTGTAGCATGTTGTCAGCAGTAAAGTGAAATGCTAATATCTTCGAAGGTGTAGCTGTGCAGCCAGGATGCATCATAGCTGTAATTAACAATGTTGTATTGTCACCAGTATCTGTTCTGATTGTGTTGTGTTTGTCCATCTGCCACATGGCTGATGGGTGTAGTGGTGTCAGCAGGCCTTCTACAGTGGACACCAGTAAGTGTAGTGGGTGCTACACATGCCATGGCTGGATACAACAGTGCCTTTGGTTAGGATGCAGCACAGGTACAGGACTGTACACATGGAGGTATGTCCTTGTGCAGGTAACACATCTGTTTCACATGTAATCCCGCCAAGACAGGATAGGCATAGCCACGCAGTGCTATGTATGCATTCTGCAATGTGGATAACATTGAACATGCTAACAGCAGGGTGTATGTCCCTCTCCCCAGTCTGCTGTGATCCTCACCTATGTAACATGTGTGTGCCAAAGCTGGTGGCATATCCCTAGCCTTAGGAGGGTGTGAGGCACTCAACTACTGTGAATGGTGTAAACAACAACTAACAACCTGATTACATACACTATACAGTATTACATACAACTATGTGGGGGGACAGACGCAACAGTAACTGAAATTATGGCAGTCGTGTCCACAACAGCCACACACAGTGAGTTATAGCAACCCCAGTAGTGCTGCACACCTCAACAGTGTGGAGGAGGGCATTGACACATCTATGACCTGTGTAGGACTGTATGCCCACTGGATGGCACCTGTGGTATGTTGGCACATGCCAAGCAGTCCTGGTGGAAACATATCCTGTGAACGGAGGTAAATCCCGTAATAACTACACACATTCCTACAAGCAGGATGGTGTACAAAATCCTGCTATGATCTACATAGACATTGTGCACCTCCTAACCCTCATCTACACCTGTCATGATTGGGTTAAGGAGGTATACCAGGTTCAAGTTGTATTCTCTGCCTTTGACAAGTCCAGCATTGGCGGGGTCCCGTGTGTTGAGATAACCAGTGACATTGGCCATGGGTTCATTGTTGGTATGTTCCATGTCCCTGCAGACCATGGCCGTCAGACTGCTGGGTGGTAGTTCCCAGCTGATATGGTGGGTTTGTGGATGTCCCTTCCAACATTGGTGAATCCATTGTAGGGGTAGGGCTATTGGTTTGTATGAGGGATCCCAGCTACTTACTGCACCTGCCCAGGGGGTTCCCCCAAGTATGACACGTCACTTGACTGTACTGCATGATAAGTTAGTAATGCCAGCCTTACATCCTACAGGTGGGATGGAGTACTGTTAACATGTACAACCCTTGTCATGTAGGGTCCTGCTTATGGGGTCTACTATGGTTGGTACTGTATTGCAGGCCAGATGTATTTGGCTGGGGGGGAATACCTATCTGTGCCAGATGTATGTTGTTTGGATCTCTCAAGCCCATCAATGGTGCATGTGGACATATATGTTGTGGTTACATTCCCAGTTCCATCTACAGATGTATGTCCATATATACCATTATTGATGTGTTCACCTTTGACAGGGGGACAACCATTCCTTTGAAAGGCCCTTTCTGCAAACCAAAAGGACTAACCCGTCATATCTTACTGCACCACAGTTAAGAGAACTGCAGTTCTAAAGGCACCTTTGCTGACTCTCCAACTCCAAGTTGGAATACATATCGTAATGGTGGGGGGCATGACTCCTTGCACCCCCCTCTGGGATCTGGGCCCCCACAACCCCCCTACTGTGATATATGAACTCCTAGCGTGCACTACAGTGGAGATTGGCAATTATTGCCCATCCCCACTATAGTGGCATCCGCAACCAAATTGCCCAATCTGCAATGAGCGAATGCATAGTGACATTCGCTCATTGCACATTCGATGCATGTATTGCAGGATTGTGCAATGTTGAGAATATACTTTAGGCATTCCAGCTTACATACACATGGATTTCTCCCTTTGAAAGGTGAGCCATATATATGCTGACATATATGCATTCCTAGTGCTCTCTATATGTGAACATGTGGATATATACATATATATATCGATGGCTGTATGCGTATCTATGTATATATGTATTTATTGGCTTAGATATATATATATATATCTATATATATATATATATATATATATATATATATATATATATATATATGCATATGCATATAGATATGTCTATACCTATAGATATGTTATATCCATTTAATGATATATATATATATATATATATATATATATATATATCTATATATATCTATATATATATATATATATATATATATATATATATATGCACACAAATATATCTACATGGTGGAATACATTCCCTGTAGTGTTGTATACCTGGGCTGGATGATATGTATGTGGAAACATCATGGTTATGCATATCTGCCATGGCTTAGTGGTAAATCACTTTGTGTATGATGTGCAGGGTCCTGGTTACGAGCCTTGCAGGACCTGTTATTCTTTTGCTGGGCAGAACACACAGACCTGCTTACAACTGCTTTATGGTGCCTTAATCACTCTCTATCCAACGGGCCGTGTTCTGGCCAGCAACAAATTAAGCAATTCTTGCAAGGCTTAAACCAAGGACCCTGCACACCCTAGATAAACAGATGTACCACTAAGCCATGACAGGTAAACAGATATTCAATGTTTCAGAAACATATCAGCCAGTCCTGTCATGCAACAGTGCAGAGAATGCATACCAACATCTAGATGTCTGCATGTGTAACTATAGTGCAACCTTAACAGATACAACATACCCATATATGTATAGATACACATATATTCAAATATATATGTTGTTTTACTAACTCTATATACATATATATCACTATCTATGCACATATACCTATGTATCTGTTAGCAGATAAATATAGCTATATAGGTATATATGGCCATACATCTATAGATAGCAATTGCAGATTAACAAATACACCTATGTCCACATGCACCATTAATGGGGTTGAGAGGCCCCACACTCTATACGTCTTGTATGAATAGGCATCCCCACAGCCAGACACCTGTGCCCTGCAATACACTACTAAGTACAGTCTGCCTCCCACAGGACATGTAATATTTGGAAGTCATCAACGTCCCTAGGATACAGATACACAGACACATGTATGCAGATACAGATATACATATATATCTATATATATATATATATATATATATATATATATATATATATATATATACATACACACACACACACATGACTACACATACACACGCAAATATATGTACAGTAAGATACATATGTAGGAGGTGCACACAATATGGAACAGCCAGTATGCCTACAGTTAACACCTGAACAACTGGACACTGTATGGGCTACACATACTAATGTCAATCATTGCCTGCAACATATACCCATAGAAAGGTCATAGGAAAGACACCACCCATAGTTTTGCAGAAATGGGACTCCTTTAATTGTGTACCATAACGGTCCTATATGCCATATCATATAGCTGTTCAAATACTGACAACCATATAAACAGAGTACTGCAACTGTGAAACAGTTACACTTATACAGTAGTCTGGAAAGGTTCACAACTGTTGCAATCCAAGCCAAGCCCTTCAGAATGTACAATAGTGCTGACAGACTGGGCCACAGGGTACCACACAATCAACTGTATGTACTGCAGGTGTGTAGTTCAGCAGTCTCTATCTACACTCTGTACAAACTGCGTAGGAGGTAAATATGTTTTGTGATCAAATGGGTTGTACCTGGAACATAACAAGTCATAACGCACAGAACAGTCTGTATTGCAGGAGGCAGTAGGCTTGCAGTACCCCAAGTCATGTAAGTAATGTCAATATAGGTGGAGTATATGGTACAGTACATCCACATACCTTGTGGCAGCTCACCCCTGATACCCCCACATTTGTAACAACCTAGGTCATTTATGGTGCTCCCCAACTGGACTCAATAGTACAAGACCATATACCACTGTTGCATACACTGGCCTCTACAGTGCATAAGGGCACATATGTGTTGTGTAAGTGATGCCCACACATATATGGCCCCAGCCCCACTGTATGTGTGGGGGATACAACAGCAGTGTACTAATGGCAGCAATGGCAATGTGATATACTCACAACCCACTACAAAAAAAGAAACAACCCCAAAAAAAAGGGCGGAAACA
>NC_056727.1:188651938-188716938 GCF_019279795.1 Protopterus annectens
TTTAAGGAGGTATACCAGGTTCAAGTTGTATTCTCTGCCTTTGACAAGTCCAGCATTGGCGGGGTCCCGTGTGTTGAGATAACCAGTGACATTGGCCATGGGTTCATTGTTGGTATGTTCCATGTCCCTGCAGACCATGGCCGTCAGACTGCTGGGTGGTAGTTCCCAGCTGATATGGTGGGTTTGTGGATGTCCCTTCCAACATTGGTGAATCCATTGTAGGGGTAGGGCTATTGGTTTGTATGAGGGATCCCAGCTACTTACTGCACCTGCTCAGGGGGTTCCCCCAAGTATGACACCGTCCTTGACTGTACTGCATGATAAGTTAGTAATGCCAGCCTTACATCCTACAGGTGGGATGGAGTACTGTTAACATGTACAACCCTTGTCATGTAGGGTCCTGCTTATGGGGTCTACTATGGTTGGTACTGTATTGCAGGCCAGATGTATTTGGCTGGGGGGGAATACCTATCTGTGCCAGATGTATGTTGTTTGGATCTCTCAAGCCCATCAATGGTGCATGTGGACATATATGTTGTGGTTACATTCCCAGTTCCATCTACAGATGTATGTCCATATATACCATTATTGATGTGTTCACCTTTGACAGGGGGACAACCATTCCTTTGAAAGGCCCTTTCTGCAAACCAAAAGGACTAACCCGTCATATCTTACTGCACCACAGTTAAGAGAACTGCAGTTCTAAAGGCACCTTTGCTGACTCTCAACTCCAAGTTGGAATACATATCGTAATGGTGGGGGGCATGACTCCTTGCACCCCCCTCTGGGATCTGGGCCCCCACAACCCCCCTACTGTGATATATGAACTCCTAGTGTGCACTACAGTGGAGATTGGCAATTATTGCCCATCCCCACTATAGTGGCATCCGCAACCAAATTGCCCAATCTGCAATGAGCGAATGCATAGTGACATTCGCTCATTGCACATTCGATGCATGTATTGCAGGATTGTGCAATGTTGAGAATATACTTTAGGCATTCCAGCTTACATACACATGGATTTCTCCCTTTGAAAGGTGAGCCATATATATGCTGACATATATGCATTCCTAGTGCTCTCTATATGTGAACATGTGGATATATACATATATATATATCGATGGCTGTATGCGTATCTATGTATATATGTATTTATTGGCTTAGATATATATATATATATCTATATATATATATATATATATATATATATATATATATATATGCATATATATGTATATGCATATAGATATGTCTATACCTATAGATATGTTATATCCATTTAATGATATATATATATATATATATATATATATATATATATATATATATATCTATATATATCTATATATATATATATATATATATATACACACACAAATATATCTACATGGTGGAATACATTCCCTGTAGTGTTCTATACCTGGGCTGGATGATATGTATGTGGAAACATCATGGTTATGCATATCTGCCATGGCTTAGTGGTAAATCACTTTGTGTATGATGTGCAGGGTCCTGGTTACGAGCCTTGCAGGACCTGTTATTCTTTTGCTGGGCAGAACACACAGACCTGCTTACAACTGCTTTATGGTGCCTTAATCACTCTCTATCCAACGGGCCGTGTTCTGGCCAGCAACAAATTAAGCAATTCTTGCAAGGCTTAAACCAAGGACCCTGCACACCCTACATAAACAGATGTACCACTAAGCCATGACAGGTAAACAGATATTCAATGTTTCAGAAACATATCAGCCAGTCCTGTCATGCAACAGTGCAGAGAATGCATACCAACATCTAGATGTCTGCATGTGTAACTATAGTGCAACCTTAACAGATACAACATACCCATATATGTATAGATACACATATATTCAAATATATATGTTGTTTTACTAACTCTATATACATATATATCACTATCTATGCACATATACCTATGTATCTGTTAGCAGATAAATATAGCTATATAGGTATATATGGCCATACATCTATAGATAGCAATTGCAGATTAACAAATACACCTATGTCCACATGCACCATTAATGGGGTTGAGAGGCCCCACACTCTATACGTCTTGTACGAATAGGCATCCCCCCACAGCCAGACACCTGTGCCCTGCAATACACTACCAAGTACAGTCTGCCTCCCACAGGACATGTAATATTTGGAAGTCATCAACGTCCCTAGGATACAGATACACAGACACATGTATGCAGATACAGATATACATATATATCTATATATATATATATATATATATATATATATATATATATATATATATACATACACACACACACACATGACTACACATACACACACAAATATATGTACAGTAAGATACATATGTAGGAGGTGCACACAATATGGAACAGCCAGTATGCCTACAGTTAACACCTGAACAACTGGACACTGTATGGGCTACACATACTAATGTCAATCATTGCCTGCAACATATACCCATAGAAAGGTCATAGGAAAGACACCACCCATAGTTTTGCAGAAATGGGACTCCTTTAATTGTGTACCATAACGGTCCTATATGCCATATCATATAGCTGTTCAAATACTGACAACCATATAAACAGAGTACTGCAACTGTGAAACAGTTACACTTATACAGTAGTCTGGAAAGGTTCACAACTGTTGCAATCCAAGCCAAGCCCTTCAGAATGTACAATAGTGCTGACAGACTGGGCCACAGGGTACCACACAATCAACTGTATGTACTGCAGGTGTGTAGTTCAGCAGTCTCTATCTACACTCTGTACAAACTGCGTAGGAGGTAAATATGTTTTGTGATCAAATGGGTTGTACCTGGAACATAACAAGTCATAACGCACAGAACAGTCTGTATTGCAGGAGGCAGTAGGCTTGCAGTACCCCAAGTCATGTAAGTAATGTCAATATAGGTGGAGTATATGGTACAGTACATCCACATACCTTGTGGCAGCTCACCCCTGATACCCCCACATTTGTAACAACCTAGGTCTTTTATGGTGCTCCCCAACTGGACTCAATAGTACAAGACCATATACCACTGTTGCATACACTGGCCTCTACAGTGCATAAGGGCACATATGTGTTGTGTAAGTGATGCCCACACATATATGGCCCCAGCCCCACTGTATGTGTGGGGGATACAACAGCAGTGTACTAATGGCAGCAATGGCAATGTGATATACTCACAACCCACTACAGAACAACCACCAACATCATGACATATGTACACAGCTTGGTATGTAGATAGGGGACAGAGGATGGAACACAGGCATATATGTGGAACACTGTTGCCACACACTAAGCAACATGCTGGTATTACAGGATAGTCTGCAATATACCCTTAGTCAGGGAATTGAGGTTAGATATAGACATGGATGTAGCCATATACTGGTTGCACGCAACACACACACTGCCAGTGTCATATCTGACACAGGACCTGTGTGATGGACAGACAACACATGATAGGCATACCTCTGCCCAGCAAGAGGCTAGGCCCACAGTAGTGAGCTATGCAGACAGACTGCATTCCAAAGTACACTAGTATGTACACACACCCTGTAAAACCAGTACTATGCAAAGCATTACACAACTCTAACCACAGTCTGTCTGTAGTTCCTGAATCTCCTAAAAATATGTGTCCACTCTGAGTGTGCAGGTTCTCCTGTAAGAGGTATTGCTACCTGCTGCCTGTATCACTGATGCCCACACACAGGACGGATGTCCATCACACAGGAAATGTAAAGGGACCACGGCCACATGCTGGAGGGAGTTATAGTGTGTGGTTGCCATGACAGTGGTAATTCAATGTAGTACACGTGTAATTATATATATATATATATATATATATATATATATATATATATATATATATATATATATATGGCTATCTGGATAAGTATATGTACATATATTTCCACCATATGTCCTGGACATGGAGTGTAGTCATACGCCAGCCCCTACAGTCCCATAGTAGTGCAAGGGGATGACAGCTATGTATAGCAGGTATATTACTACACTGTTGCTACTGTCATTGGGATTGTCTTCACAGACATGATCTGTGTGGATGCTGACATCTGCTTATAACATGTGTGCCGTTGGCTACTGACAGACATCCTAAGGAAATCATTGTAAGGTACCACTGCTAGCATGTAATGCCCCTGAGGAGTGCAGCAGAGATATTAGCCACTATATGTGGCACTTCGGACACAACCTGTACAGTCCAGAGGTACACATGATCCCTTAGTGCACCACATGTGTACCAGGCCTGACAATATGGATGTTGACAGCCATGTAGATGGATATAACACATAACTACTGGTATACATTTGGCACCATAGGTGTTGGATTCACACACTCCTGTCTGGCCTGACACATAATGACCGCTGGTACATGGGTGCCATGGACCAATACCACCCACTAGATATTGACATACATCTGTACAGCCTCCCACTGCTCTGTCTGACATACATAACGTTTAAGGGAGGGCCAGCAGCAGTTAGTACAACTAACTAACTAACTAGTTAGTTAGCAGTTAGCAGTGGTTAAGTACACTAAGCTGCTAGGTATGTAACAATGCACTGTGCAGGCTACAGGCAGTCTGGCTCAACACTGGCTTACTTCTCATATGGGGTAATGCACATGTACCTGCATATATAGCAGGCTCGACAGCCATGTCACAGCACAGGGTAAGATACACCTGTGTGACAGTGCGTAACCACAACCAATGTGAACAGAGCCACAGCCACATATGGTAAGTTAGCATAATATTACAGTATATGGACTATCTGTTCTACACCATCCTCATAAGTGCCACTCACAGAATGACCCTACATATACTGGTCTGCTACACAGTTTGTCATGGTGGCTGTCTGTGGTATGGGACATGTGTGTATATGGGTCTACAAACATGTACGGCAAAACGGTACCATACAGTGTGGCAGCATGCAACATCTGAGAGAAGGGGAGGTAGAACTATGACATCTACCACAGTCTGTACTCAGGCTGAGGTACATATTAACAATACACACACTGCCGACATTCACCATCACTACACAGACCTCAGTACTGTACAATCATCCACAGAATGTCCAGCTTATGTCATGAAATATAACCACTACTGTACATGGCATGTGTAGCAATCTGATATATCACTGGCTTGTTTTCAGATATGTTGACAGTATTTATGGTGTACAGCACATATGCACCACTTCATGCTCACCATATGTACAAAGGTTGACAGATGTGTGGCTGACAGCACATACACAGGGCCACTATAGACATGTTACTGTGATGACCCCATATAATTTCCATTGTAACAGGGTTTGTTGCAACATATGTCCTATGAGGGATATGAAGTCAGTAACTGTCATGGCCTTCACCATCTACAGACTGAAATCCTTATACTACCTTCTGCATTCCATGGATTGATGCACTGTGGCTAAAACATGAAACCATAGGCACAACACTGCCCAGTCTGCAGATGACTAGCTGATGTTAGCTTAGAAAGGTGGTGGGGTTGCTATTCTATTTAAATCTTTCTTGCAATTAAAAACTTATGATTGCAATATACCCCTAGACTCCAATACTGAAACTATCATCTCTAAACTTGAACTTAACAATGCTAAATCAATCTATATTATCTGTATGTATTTGCCCCCTGGTAATAACATAGCCACCTTGGAAAATATCCTCTGCTGGCTATCCTGACATCTGCCTCAAGAAACCATAATCCTAGGCGATATAAATTTAGACTGGAATTCCTATAACAGTACTCTTCCAACCACCCACATAAACCTATATGGTTTCTCTCAAACCATTACCTCCCCACCAGAATAAATAAAGCTAACAAGAAAGCAAGTATATTAGACTGGATTCTCACAAATAATCCCAGTCACTACTATGAGTCTGGAACCCTCCCCGATGATTTAAGTGACCACTCACTTACCTACATCGTCAGACTAAAAGCAAACACCCCTACTCTAATCTCTATCAAACAAATTAGATCCAAAAAGAAATTTAACCCTGACCTGTTCCAAATGGAACTAAGAGCATGGAAGTGGGTTCTCATTCCCTCTGGTACAGCCCTGTGGAGTGTGTACCTTTAACCCCCAGTGGGTGTGGCTTCAGCCTTTAAAAATGAAGTTATTACCTTAGAGTTCTAGCAAACAGTCATTGACAGAGGCCATATAGCAATACAGTTGTGTTTGCCATCATGTATGCTTCAAGATAAAATATTCTGATACCTTGTATGTAGCATGGTTTTGGAATTATTAATGCAAATATGAACAGGCAATATTTGACGCCTAGAGGCGCAGTAGGCAGTAACTGCAGAAACGCCTGGAGACGTCACTTGGCTGTAACAACTTCCATTAGATGAAGCTGTTAATTTCTTTAATTCTACCTTCCTAGCCATTCTTAATCACCATGCTCCATCCAGATCTGTTAGAATTAAGGGCAAGTCTGCCCCATGACTTTCTTATGAAACCAAACATAAAATTAATCTCAGAAATAAACATTGGGCCAAATGGAGAAGGACTAAAAACCCTGCTGACCAACAAACCTTTAGACAGCTAAGAAATGATACAAAGAAGGCCATACTCCCTGATATACAAAACTACTACTTACAATATCAACAACCTAACCACAACAGCCCACAGAAATTCTGGGCTAGCATTAAGCAGTTACTCCACTCAGGTCAAGCCACTACACCTAACCCTCAAAATACAGATAGGAAAAATCTCATCCATACAGCTAATACCTTCAATACCTTCTTTACAGATGCTATCCAAACACTAGCTACTCAACTATCACATAATACCTTCACATTACCTTCATACTCCTCTACCACATCTCTCACTTTTCGTTTCAAACCTGTCCCAACCACATTTATCCAGACCCTACTGAATAAACTGAAACCATGCTCCCCTTCTGCAGACTTACTGCCTTCTGAATATCTACAGCTATCATCCAAGGCTGTTGCCTATCCTATTTCCATACTGATCAACAGAACTATTACTGAAGGTTACATCCCCACCTTATGGAAAGTCTCTCATATTATCCCCCTACATAAAGTTGGACATTCCACTGAGCTATCAAACTATCGCCCCATTGCCCTACTTTCGCCTTTAGCTAAAATTATGGAAAAATGTATCCATAAACAACTACTCCACCACTTAATAGAAAACAATCTACTTTCTAACTGTCAACATGGTTTCAGACCTTCACACAGTACTACCACTGCCCTCCTTTCCTTTACTGACTACATTAACAGGAACCGAAACCTGAATAATCTTTCTTCTGCTCTATTTATCGACCTGTCTAAAGCATTTGACATGGTAAACCACCAGATTCTCATTAACATACTTAAATCTCTATCATTAGACCCACTTTCCATAAAATGGTTCCAATCCTACCTTGACAAACGACAGCAAGCAGTACTTTGGCATAACTCCTTATCCACCCAACTACCTGTTTCCTTAGGTGTCCCTCAGGGGTCCATACTAGGACCTCTTCTTTTCTCTATATTTATTAATGACCTTCATCTAGCTATCCCACAAGCCACTTGTATACAATATGCTGACGACTCCACATTATTATGCTCAGCTACATCCTCCCATGACCTTCACTCTCTCACCCAAAAAATATTCAACATAGTTGAACAATGGTTCACTCAGCATTGCCTTCTTTTGAACCCAAAGAAAACCAAACTCCTCCTCTTCACTCATACTCAAAAGTCCTCTCCTCTACATTTCTCTGTGGCATCTACCAATGGCACAATAATATCTCCAGACTTCAGCACCAAACTACTAGGGGTCATCATTGATAATAACCTTAACTTCGACATCCATATCAACAATACTATAAAGACTGTCAACAAAAAAATTGGCACTCTCTGTAGGATTATACGCTTCCTTTCTCCTACTGCTAAAACTACTATCGCCCACACTCACTTGATCTCTACTCTCCTTTATGCCTCACCCATTTTTACTAATCTCTCCAAGAAGAATCTCAACAAATTAGAAATGTCCTATACTAACATTGCTAGATTTGCTACAGGCAACCCATTTCGAACCCACCATTGTATAAACTTAAATCAGATAGGATGGTTAGAACTTCAACACCTGATTAAATTTCACCAACTAACCATTGCCCACAACATTCTCTATAAAGCTTCCAGCACTCCAAGTTAAACAAACCTCATTATCCCCTATAAAAATCTGAAGTCCTTACGCTCATCACACAAACTTCTTGTATACACCTGTAAACCTCAAAACAGGGCAGGGGATTCTCTCTTCTCTAATACTGTTGGCAAATCCTGGAATCTTCTCCCTAGTGACCTAACCTCACTCACCTCTTTATCTCTCTTTAAAAACAGACTTAAGCTCTACCTCAAATCATACTGGCTATGCCCCTTTGCCAAACCTGACTAGTCCTATACCTCTACAAACTCAACTTACCTATCTAGTCCTTACTATCCTCTGTTACATCTTCCATCTGACTATACTTTTCTTGTCTACCTTTTCCTATATAATTTATATCCTCTTTACATACCTTTTCTTAAGTAAATCCATTCTATCTTCACTACACATACAACTTCCTTCTCTCTATTTCCTACCTAACCTGTACTATGTCACCATACACTCTACTCATACTATTTATTTAACTCTTAATCTCAGAGTGCATCCTTTTAAAATCCTACAGGCTTTTACTGCACTGTACCATTGTCAATTACTTTTTTTTTTTACTATGATAATTGCTATTTTTTATTATTATAATACCTGATGTTTGTGTATTGTTTGTACTTATACTTTTGAAACATGTCTTTGGAGCTTTTCTTCCCGGGTCTCTACTGAAAATGGACATATATGCAGTTAGACTAGCCCAGTCAACAAATGTAAAATAAAAAATAAAAAAATAAATAAAATGACTCTGCAGATAGGGATTTCTCATATACATGGAAGTGACATGGGAGGTATTGCAACATGTATGACAGGCATATCCAGACAAACACTGTTAAACCAACATTACTCCAAATGCAGTATGGCAGCACTTACAGTCTGTAGTCAGGTCAGGCACATCCCCCTCCTGTTGGTTGCCCTCTTTCCACAGTGTATGTCATTAGAGGTAAGCCCCCAATCCATCTGGGATGCTGCTTGCCAAACATCAAATCTAGTTCCTGCTCACAGTGACTGCAAAGGCCCAACACCACCAAGATGTTCCTAGGTATTGGAGTGTGTTTCCATGCAATCGGCTATGGGATTGCTACCACAGCTGCTCCACATGCAATCAGCTAGGGGAGTGCTGCAATTCATGCAGAGGCCATCAGCTGATCATGAGCATCACGTACCATACACATGCTGCTGCCTAAGCAAGGCAGGTGTGGGTCTCCATATCCACCAGAGAGGGAGTGGGGAGGCAGACAGACACAGATACAGGTCAGGGAGGTGTGTAAGGGTAAAACTGAAGCATGTTTGTGTAACACAGCTACCAGCACAGGGCATCAACCCCCCAACAACTATGTAGTGCTATCACAATTTGATGCAGTTATTGGATGCACCACATGGGTTACCTGATGTGGAGCACTCGGAACATATATGTCAGGGTGAGTGACATCTGCAACGGTGATACGGTAGATATTCGGTAGGTGTCGTACATGTACCTGTCTGCATGAACATGTGCCAGCGTCAACACAGGCTCACTCACACAGGGATGCACAGACATTGACACACTTGGCAGGGCCAGGAGTGCAACTCATCAGTAGTGGGATTGCCACAACACATCAATGTGCAGGTATCACATGCACCACATGGGTCATACAGAGGCCGTATGTGAAAAGAGTAAGACGAAATGTCAGACATCAGACAGCATGCTTCAGCATGCCCTGGGGGGTTGTAGTGAGTGTGGATGTGGACATATGCACCATATAACACACACACATGTACACACAGGGTGCCAGTTCTAACATGCATGGATGCATGTCTACATGGGTGTGTGGTGGTCAACTGTGCCAGCAAGCTGTACAAGGGTAGGCAATGGGTATACCATGGCATCAGGCCATATGACAATGGTCTGCATTGTGGCTCAGGGCTGTAGTTACTGCATTTGCCCGCACAGGGTGTTCCTTAGTCCATGATATGGATAGTGTCTGGGATGTGCACACCTCCCACATGCATGTACAGTGACATGTGGAACTGTACCTGGGGTGTCTGGCCCATGTTGTGAACACAGCTTATCATCAGTTGTGCCAGTCTTGCCCACCTGTGGCAGGAACTGGTATTGAGCAGCAGGTTTACCCTTCACCTACATTGATAGCATGCCAACAGCATTCCCTGATGTCAGTGTCATCTGTCCATACAGGGCATGTTGTCAGGTATGGTATGTCCATTGTGAGTCACATGTGGAGGCACCACAGGTGGTGCGGCTGTGCATTGGGGAACATGGTGGAGGTGCACTGTCTGCATGTACATGCATATTGGACAGATGGCCAGGGTGACATGCCCTCTGTAGCCCACTGCTATTACTGCATAGTTACTATCAGTGGCCAATATGCAGTGTACTAACCACATATTGGCTGTTGCCTAGGCATGTGTGTGCATATGACACATGGGTTGAGTATGTGCTCTGTGTAATAGTGGGGTTGCTAATTTGGCTTGGCTGGCCTTGATGTCACATGTATGGGTATGGCTTTGCACCCCAGCCTCCTAGCTAATTTACATCTGTTATCCCTGTATGGTTGACATTGTGATATATATAGTAGGGCCACCATAAAAGTAATGAGCAAAACCCCTTCCAAATTTGCCACAGGTGTCACACACTCACCTCTACACAGAATGCATGTTACACACCCACACACACACCTGTCATGTCTGGGAGTTGACACACACACACCTGTCATGTCTGGGAGTTGAACCCCTACCTAACTAGTTTATTACACTACAGCACTATGCAGTTCTAGTAAGCTCCATGTACATTACTGGAGTACTTTTTTCCCAAAGGTGTATTTCACAGTGACTGACATCAGCAGGATTGCCAAAGTAAGGCATTTCACCTGTACTGTGAGTGACTAGCCTAAAATGCATTGATCCCTACACAAACAGTGAGACACACACAAAACATCCACGACTGTCACGTGTGGGTATAGAACCCCTGCCAAGGCCTATATTACATTACAGCATGGAGCAGTTATAGGTCACACCACAGGGATTACAGTGAACTTTCTCCCCAAAGTAGTATTTCACAATGAATGATATCAGCAGGATTGGCAACGTAGGGCATTTGAATTGTACTGCACGTGAGTAGCCTATGATGCATTGCTTCATACACAGACATTGAAACACACGCAAAACATCCAGAACTGCCATGGGTGGTGATGGAACCCTACCACAGTTCTAAATCACAGTACAGCAGTACACAGTTACAGGCCACGCTACAGACATTACTGGGTTATGCGTTTCCCAGAGGTGTATTTCTAGGTTAGTGACATCAGCAGCCTTGCCAGTGTTAGGTATATGAATTCTAAGGAGTGTGTGTGACCTAAAAAGCATTGTTTGTCACTCAGTCATGAACAGACAGAGACACACAGATACACACACACACACACACACACACACACACACACACACACACACACACACACACACACACACACACACACACACACACACACACAATTCCCAAGACTGGGTTTAGAACACCTACCTAACTAATTTATCACACCACAGCAGTGTGCAGTTACAGGATGTCCTACAGAGATTACTGGGCTATGATTTCCCCAGAGGTGCATTTCTAGGTGAGTGACATCAGCAGCCTTGCCAAAGTCAAGTATGTGTATTGTACAGGGTGTGAATGGCCTAGAAAGGCACTGTTCTCTATGCAGTCAGACGCACACACAAGCACACAGTTGTCAGGTCTGGGGTTAGAGCACCTACCTAACTACTTTATCACAGTTGCCAGGTCTGGGGTTAGAGCACCTACCTAACTACTTTATCACACTACAGCAGTACGCAGTTACAAGACGCACTACGGAGATTACTGAGCTATGATTTCCCCAGAGGTGTATTTCTGGGTGCATGACATCAGCAGCCTTGTCAGTGTTGTGTATATGAACTGTACTGAGTGTGAATAGCCTATAAACCATTTCTCTCTAAACAGGCAGAGACCGAGGCCTGCACACATACACACACTCACACAGTTGCCAAGTCTGGGGTTAGGACTACTTCCTAAATAGTTTATCAGTGCAGCAGTACGCAGTTATGGGATGCGCTATGGGGATTACTGAGCTACAACTCCCCCAAAGGTGTATTTCACATTGGATGACCTCAGCAGGCTTGCCATGACACTGCTATGGGGAGGGCGGTGTGTGCATGGGCCATAACCCATTCATATAGGGGTTGACATGCCACATGCGGGCACACACGGGGTCATATGCCACAGGTATGTGTATACAGCTACTAGGTGACAACTTCCTTGTACAGTCATGCTGCACAGCTGATATGTGCAACACGCCATCATGCTGACAGATACTGGTGGCTAGTATCTGCAGTGACACCTGCACCTCATGTGTTTGGGGCCCTTTGGCTGTGTGCTGGGTGGGACAGGCCCAGATGGCTCCTTGTCATGGTCACCCTCTTCAACACATGTATGTTCGTCTACCTTTGGCTTATTATAGTGTGTTGTCCTTACATATATGTCTGTATTCGTATCCACTGTGTGTGCAAGGCAGGAGTGGTTCATACTGACATATGTCTGCACTGAGAACTGCAACTGCCAGATATGTCTGGTCCATTGTTGTTTGCTGACATGGCCTTCTTGTTTTTAAGTGTGTGAGCATGCCCAGTATGACCATCTTTATTGCATGTGTGGAGCAAGTCTAGGTGGTTTGTACTGCTGTGCTGACCGTTGTGTTGTACACCGACAGGTAGCATGCTGTGTCTGCAGGGTATACATCAGTCACTTGGCATTGACTGTTGCTACATTTCTGCATAGCGGGGGGGGGCACCTGACTGTTTCTACATTTATACACAGGGGTGGGGGGCACACCTGACTGTTAGTATAAGTGTACATAGGATGGTGGGGCACACCTTACACTTTTACACAATTGCTAGGACTGTACTGGTATGTCAAGTACACAATTTCAGTCTGTAGTCTTACCTATCGTGCTGGCTAACGGCATACCATTGTACTACACATCGTAGCTTTCACTACCTACATATTAGTTTCTGACTTCCTAGCCTTCACAAGTTACATCCAACTGGCTGGCCTGCTGTAGTCTGTCTGTGTAGGGTTGGGGTAGGGGTAACCCATGGCACTCATTCAGAGGCCATAGTACAGCATTTGTTTGTGTTTGCCTACTCCTATCCTGCTGGCT
Source organism: Protopterus annectens (assembly GCF_019279795.1). Classification (NCBI taxonomy): domain Eukaryota; kingdom Metazoa; phylum Chordata; order Ceratodontiformes; family Protopteridae; genus Protopterus; species Protopterus annectens. The sequence continues at coordinate 188,665,305 of NC_056727.1, forward strand.
GTGACTGTTGCTGGGTATGTGCCCCCACCCCCCAACTGGCATGTGTGAGTCACTTACCTTGTGGGTGTCCCAGTATTGTGGGTGGTGCTGCAGGGCTGCCTATATCGGATGCACATAGTACACTCCCTATACATGGTTGAGCATAGGTAGTGTCATGTTTGGCATCTCTTTTATTGTATGTGTGAGTCGGAGAGAGGTGTCATTCCTTGGGTCCCTACTGTGTCAGTGCATTGTGCTATGCATTGCCTCTTTGCCAAGGCCAGGGCATACTGGGCATGCCTCCTTCTGCCTATTGTGGCAGGCTCAGGTTGTTCCTCCTCCAAGTCCCTCTGCGCCTGTGCAGGCCTTGGCACTGGTGGGGGGCTGTGTGGCCCTGTCGCATGCTGTTCCTGCTGCAGTTGTTTCCGCAGGATCATATTGTGTAGCATGGCAAATACAAGGACAATTTGAGTACATGTAGTTAGTGAGTACTGCAAGGCTCCACTAAATGTGTCCAGGCACTGGAACCATGACTTGAGCATCCCAAACAAATGCTCTATTATGATTTGTGTTTGTGCATGTGCCTCATTATGAAGTTCTTGTTTGGGTGTGTGTGCATTTCTGATGGGTGTCATCAACCATGGCTCCAGTGCATATTCAGCATCCCTCACTAGGTGACCATGTGGTGTGTCCCCATTGGCAAATGTCTGGTACAACTGCATCAGATTCCAGATGTGGGAATCATGGTAGCTTCCAGGGCAGCCAGCACACACATTCATTATTATGCACTGGGCATCGCACATCACCTGGCAGTTGATGGAGGGGGAAGCCCTTGCGGTTGATGTGGACCCTACCCTGCTCACTTGGTGGTGCTTTAATGCATATGTGCATGAAGCCTATTGCACCCACTACCTCAGGGTATTCTGCTATTTGGTGGAAGAGATGCATATTGCTGGCCAGCACCTCACGGGTGATGGAGGAAATATACATGCTCACTGACATGTGCTGACATGGCATCCACGAACTGGTGGAGTACCCTGGATGCTGATGCCTGTGAGATCTCCATCATATCCCCAGTTGGCCTTTGGAAGGTACCTATAGTTAGTATTTTTAGGCCTCCACATACCTTGGTATCCACCGAGATGGGTTCCCCTCTGTTGGTTCTGTGTGTCAGGCATGGCCGGCACAGCTCAACAATATGCTGTAAGAGGTCCCTGTCCACCCTATAGCACTCCACTATCTCCAGCTCATGTAGCCCTTGGTAGGTTACCTTAGGTTTGTACACTCTTCTCCGTTTCCTCACTGTGGGTTGCTCAGCAGCATTCACATCCTCACCACCCTCAGCCTCTTGCACATGCTGGTTAATGATAGCAAAAGCAGCCCCTAACATTTTTTCTCTTGCTTTCATTTTGTAAACTTTCCCTGTCTGTATTCACCGATGGTGTAGAGTTTTTGGAAAAAACAAGGGGGAAAAGTGTTTGCATAGTTTGTAGTGGTGTGCTGGGCTGGGCTGGTCTGCTGCCTGTGTAATTGGCTGATTCTGATACATTTCACCTGTCAGCTAAGCTAGTTCTCCTTGATCACCTTCCTACCGCTGTTTTCCCTTCCCATTGCCTCCCTGTTTAAGCCCAGGGGCACGCCGCACAAATGGAGTGCTCAAATGTGCACAGAGCTGCTTTTTCCTGCTTTAACTTCCTTTTTCTTCCTGTACAACCTGGTGTGCAGTGCGCACACCTGCTTACACTTTGTAGAGAGTGCTAGGTAGGTTTAGACACACCCCTAGCTTATCTGTGCTAAGCTAGGAGCAATCACAAGCCACAGGTCTCTAATCCACTTACAGTATGCCTGACACACTGACACCCCCCATGATGTCTCCTATATCCTAGTCTTGCTCCCAGCTATTTATACTCTTACACTCTTGGGACCTGCCTCGCACCCTGGGAAAATCTGGGATTCACTAACCCTTCCCTCATTTGCATAGGATTGCCTGCTAATGCATAGTTACATTTCCCACACTGAGCCTCCCCCCATAGCAACCATTACTCACTGGCCAGGTTGTCTTCTGACTGCCATTGACTTGCATGGCAGAATACTGATTTCAGTTAGAATGCTTATTTTAGGTTTATTTTATTATTTTCTCCCCGATCCCGTTTGCGCGTTGCTGCCCTATGCTTAACCAGGCGAGCTCGGCGATAAGAAAATTAAAAGTTTTTTTTTTTTTTTAACAGTTTGCAATGCCAATGGTCTTTTACTTGGACACTGGCATGCTTCCTCAATGATATGCAGCCTTTATTTGGAGCTGTCATAGCTCCGTTTTGTAGATTGCAGAACTGTACTCGGTTACTAACCGAGTGCATTTCTACACACTGCACTTGTCCTACATGGACGGCTGCCAGCTTCCTGGATCGCATATTACCCTTATTTGCATGATTTTCACCTGCAAATGAGGGTAATTTGCGTACAGGAGCTCAGTCCATGCAGTGTTAGCCTAAGAACTCACGTGCACTTCCCGGGAGCTCGTTTCTGGATCGCACGTTGGCCATATTGCCAAAAATAGCTCTTAAACTAATCCTGCACACTATAAAGGGCTTCGTAAATCCAGGGGATGGTTGTTTTCCCTTTTTTGTACATTTTATGCTGTTTGGATATTGTTTCAATTACTTCATAACTATTTTGAATATTATTATCAATATGTTGCAGTATCAGACATTTTTTTTAATAAAAAATTGTTTTGAGCATTCTGAGTGCTCCGTTTTATATTTGTAGCAAAATAAATAATTTAAGTGAGTTTCACTACCTGGAATTTGTTTCTGACCTACTTTGTGAGCTGTTTGAGCAGTAAGGATGATCCGCTACTATGTATTTCTCCAACTTAACTGGTTGCCTCGTGGCTGTATCTCTGGATCCCATTCTGACACAATGTCACTTGTCTTATATGCATTAAGAAGACAATGGGGCTTGGGTATTTGTTTAAATAGTTTATTGCATACAAACACATCAGCATGGATGGCAGAAACATTAAACTTAAACTATCTAACTAACTGACTATATACTTGCATGCTCTCACTCTGTCTGCTCACTCAAAATGACATTCTTGCTTACTTGCATGTGCTGAGTACTTATTTGCATGTGCTAGCTCACTGGAAAGCATCTTAAAGGTATATTACAGACACTGATCTACACACATCACAACTACATTTTGGACCATGATCAAGTGACCTACCATGTGTGGGTGTGGACACTGCAATCACTAATGCAACAGTGGAAGTAGTGTTATTACAGGAGCAAAATCTTGCATGGCCACTTTGGCTAAAACTGGACAATGCAGTGGCTCTATGACCACTTGGATGCTAGCCATCACCCAGCAGACACTCCATTACAGAAACTGCCTTATTCAGTGTGTCATTCATCCTGTCCAACAAATCACCCACACAGTTCAGGCAGTCTCACACATTATAATACAGAATGTTTAATACTTGTACTATTACTTCTGAGACCTTGGTAGAAAGTGCATGTGCCTCCATGATGGTTCTACACATGCATTGTATGGTATCTACTGACACACTGACATCAGGAGGATATGGGATAGCAGGTCTCCTACAAGCACATCTATAAATCTATCTGTGTGGCAGCTTGCCCTCATGATGGCAACAGAGGGAATCTACCAGTTCTGCAACTGGAGTCATCACTTTACCCTGATGAACTGTGTCACCCTCAACCTGTCCTATGTCTGAGGTCTCTGTCTCATAGGTGTGCATATGCATTGACTGTTTCACCAAGCCCAGACACACCATCAACATAAAAACTAGGGTCACAGCTTTCTAATTGATTAACTTGCATCTTGGAATGCCCGCTTTTAATAAAAGACTGTGCCTTATTTGATTTACAAAATCTATTGGAATTATTCCACTTATTGCAAGAATGACACTGCTGAACAAAAGCTAAGCACTTTTCTCTTTTGGGTTCGTGATTTTCACCACAATTATGACAGTTGACTATGAAGCTGGGTGGGGCACATGTTTTGACTTTGCTGACTCACCCTTATGCTTCACTGAGCATGCTCTGGAATTTGCTGGAAAGACTTGGGATTTCCCAGGGACTGTTACAGGACCTGCAATAGCTGCCATGTTCTTGGGCCTGTTTCTTTTAACCATGAGCTGCATACTGTCTACATGAGCTTTGTCACTTGGCCTTCCACAGCTGTTCTCATTTGTAAGCATACATGTGTGCTTTTCTGTAAGCTCATATATCTGACAAATCTCAATGGCCTTATTCAACATTAAATCACTTTCTCAAAGCAAAATCTTTCTCACTGTGTCATTATTAACACCACACACAAGCCTGTCTTTTATGAGTTCATTTCTCAAATCACCAAATCTGCACATATTAGCCTTGTTTCTCAAGTCAGTTATATATGATACAAGTGTTTCACCATGCCTTTGATCCCTTGTATAAAATAAGTGCCTTTCCATTGTAATATTCATTTGGGGGTTGCACATTTCTCTAAAGTTACATTTTAAGTATTCAGAGCTTTCCCTTTTTTCAGCCAGTACCACTATATGGTGGTCTTCCCCCTCCCCTGCAAACACAGCAAGTGCATACACAAATGAATGCTCTCTTTCAATGGCCTCTGAACTAGGTATATTAAGCAGAATAAATGATTGTGTATGTGCATATTTGTCAGAAAAAGCAGCCTGTATGATGAAAATATTATATTCCTGCTCAAACACTCCAATTTTCTGCAATATAGTTATCAAACACAAGTGGTGCAGATCTGCAAAAACCTTCTGCCATGCTCACAGATTATAGTAAAACACAATGTAAAATGGCCCTTTTAATTGTGTACAAACATTCACACACACTAGGTACTTGTAATAATAATCAATATACAATAAGTGTTTCAAAATACTGTAGCCTGCAAAATATGATTTGAAATGACTGTACTTTGCAAAATATTCTTTGAAATAACTGTGCTTTATCCCGATCCCCTTTAATAAACACATCACACCGAATGACATTTGACGACCTTTATTAGAACTTCCATAACATATCTTTGATCATCACAATTTATTAATTACAACTGGACATCGTATATTTGGCTCTAAACATAGCATAAACATTCTTGTAAGGTTAATCAGGACAGAGTACCTTCTCATCCTGCCCCAGTCAGCAGCTTCCATGCTTTTGCTCACTTACTTTACTTATGAAGCATCATCCAAGACTCACTTCATATCCCATTTATGAAGCAGCGTCCCATCTCACTTCATAAACCATCATTGAATTACCTTCCAACCAAATAAGTAGCATCCTTACCTCTGCTTGCTTGTCTATTCAGCAAACTTCCTCCAGATGCTCATTTCCTTTCCTGAAATCCTTGAAATGAGCCTCCAGAGGGGGAACAGAAGAGGGCAAGCCTGTCCCTCTTCTCCACCTACCTCGACTAATAAAATAACCACAATCCCCATCAACCCACCAACAAAAAAAGGTAGGGTGGGAGGGTAGCAAGTTGTCTAAACCCTTAAGCCCCTCCCCACCCTTATCTCATTTCCTCCCAATCATCCCTCTCTCCATTTAACCCATTCACCTCCCCAACCCACGTAACTCCCACTAATATATCCATCTAAACTCTCTTTAAGATGTCCCAGAACAACTTGGTTTGTTGCCAAACCTCATTTGTCCTGGTCCCCTTCAATAAACACATCACACCGAATGACATTTGATGATCTTTATTAGAAGTTCCATAACATAGCTTTGATCACCACAATTTATTAATTACAACTGGACATCGTATGTTTGGTTCTAAAAACAACATAAACATCCTTGCAATGTTAATCAGGACAGTGTACCTGCTCATCCTGCCCCAGTAAGCAGCGTCCATGCCTTTGCTCCTTTACTTTACTTATGAAGCAGCATCCATGACTCACTTCATATCCCATTTATGAAGCAGCGTCCCATCTCACTTCATATACCATTCATTGAATTACCTTCCAACCAAATAAGCAGCATCTTTACCTCTGCTTGTTGTCTGTTCAGCAAACTTCCTCCAGCTGCTCATTTCCTTTCCCCAAATCCTTGAAATGAACCTCCAGACACCAGAGGGATAACAGAAGAGGGCAAGCCTGTCCCTCTTCTCTGCCAACCAGCCTGACCAGGCTGTTCCCCCTCCCATCTACCAAACTTTTCTAGCCCACTACCCCCATATAAGAAGGGTTAAGCCAAACATCATTCGGTGTACCCATTTGTAAACCAAATCTGATTCCTGTCATCATCTCCAAAGCCCTAACATACCAGTACTGAAATGTGCCTTGATGAACCTAAATAAAATAGCATTACCTGTGACCCCCTTGTACCGCACCAGCACATCCACTCCAACTCCCTCTTCTTTGCCAACCAGCCTGACCAGGCTGTTCCCCCTCCCATCTACCAAACTTTTCTAGCCCACTACCCCCATATAAGAAGGGTTAAGCCAAACATCATTTGGTGTACCCATTTGTAAACAAAATCTGATTCCTGTCATCATCTCCAAAGCCCTAATATACCAGTACTGAAATGTGCCTTGATGAACCTAAATAAAATAGCATTACCTGTGACCCCCTTGTACCACACCAGCACATCCACTCCAACTGAATACATTCCTTTTCACTCTGCTTCCGTCAAGCAACTGACCACTGCTCCCTCTGTTAACTGCACTCTGACCACATTGCACCACTCTGGTAACCAGCACCTGTTCTGCGACTGATATAGTCAAAAGCAGGAACAACCACCCTGCCAACTCCATCACCTTCCACCCTACTTCCTTCTGGCCCCAACTACTGCCAAAACAATGTAAATTCTCTGCATATACCAATCAAACTTTCTTAATGAAATTAAGCAATGTCGAAGCATGCCCTGCCTTTAAACTGCCCCTGCTAAAGTGCCCTAGCTCCCCCACCTCAACCTAATCACCTTACCAACTATCCCACATGATTACTGAAGCCCCTGTTAACAGGGGCTGTTTATATCACAGATGCCATGTACATTAGAAGAAAACCAGTATTAATGTCCTGTCTAGACATGTCAAGCTAACCATTGAAGTATGTACAACAGCAACCTATATGAACTGTATAGTCCCCAATCCCCCAACTAAACTGAATGACCTGAAATGTGCACATAGCTGCAGGACTCCCAGTGCACCTGGACTCCAAGTGCACTAGCCTAGTCATCATAGTATATGTAATCACTAACCATCACCCCTTGCTCATTGTTTATTGCTATAATTATGCCCATCCATTGCCCGAATGGTATATTCCCATGGTAATATGCCAACTTGCCCAGTACTCTGAAGACCCCCCACCCAATTGCCAATAATGCGGTGAGATATTCAAGTCTGGATGCTCCAAGCCCAAGATCTACAAAATAAAACATTACCTTGCCACTGCAGGGAAGGAAAAACTCCACAAACAAACAAATCCATATTCGGCTACACTGTTGGAAACTGACCTTTACATATTGCTCCATCCCCCGACATTCCTACAACCTCCTCTCTCACCTGATGATTCCACATTCCTTCATGCCCCCAAGTACTGTACATTGCACGGCTCCCTATCTGCGACCTCAGTGTGACCTGCAAAAAAGAACACTGTAATTCTACCACACACGCATAAACCAAAACTTCTTAATGACATTATGCACCACCAAGAGCATAGCTCTTTCATGAACTGCTTAAATGCACCCACAAATACAGAGAGTGAAACCCTGGTGAAAATAAGATGACTTAACAAAATTCCCCATAAAGATTCACACACATCCCCATTAAATCTACCACTGATGACATGTAAAATAAACAGAATCATTCCCTTAAAAAGCCTATTCACAATAAAATATCACCCTTTAACCATCCTATAAGCTTCCTTGATAAAGTTATTAACCCATCATCAAGGCAAGGAATAATAAATAGACCATAGTTGTGCTAACATGGCCGATTACAAAACCCGAGCCATCAGTGCTATCCTGAACCCCCCCAGTGAAAACTCCTAATTTCCCATACACAATTTACAACCCTGACAAAGTAAAGCAAAACTTGACAATGTTGTGTCTATTTGCAATGACAGGTTATGTATCCCTTTTCAAGCACAACTTGGTTAACTGGATGAGAATCAGAAATACAGCCCTAGGATTCCCAATGCATCCCTGCTGGACTGGCTTGCCTTATGCCTAAACAGATAACTGCTGAGGCTGTAAAAGTGATAGCAGATGATATAAAACTACCATCAGCAATGAATCTCCCTTCTGCATCATCCCCTTTCTATAGCTATAAGTCACCCCATGATTATAGCCACCGCCAATTCCTTTCCAGTGCTGTTTACTAGTTCATGCTGCTACTAATGTCATATAGTAAGGGGGAATCATGGAGAACCATGTGCTTATTCTGGTTTAGCACTTAACATTGGTATGTCACAGTTCTTGATTTTATGGAAAGGTTTTTATCAAGGCTTGGGCTTTCTTACACATCTGTGTGCCTGTGTGAGTTTTGTCAAGATTTTTGGCTTTGCTTTCTCTAACATCCCAAAACTAGTTACATAGGTGAAATGGCAATGTTTGAATTGCTACAAGGTGAACACATGATGTGAGTAGGAATATCAGTATATCCTATTAATTGCACTATCTGGAGTTTTCTCCTGCATTATATTAGTTCCTTGCTGAATTTAGTACTAATTCCCCTTGACCCTAAGTTTGCTAAAACTGGTAGTAAAAGACTTCTTACCATTTCAGTGGTCAGAAAGCATTGAGGGATGCTGGTTGCTATTTAAGTCCGTTTCTCCTGTTGTTCCCTATGGACCAAGATTGACCCAGTGTAAAATATTATACAAATTCTGTGTTTTGCACTCCCTAGAGGTTAACCTTAGTCAGTATGTTTTGAAATGTCCATGTTTCTCATGCTTCAGGTAGAAATCCTTTAGTACAATATTACCTAGCTTCCAAGTAACAAGATGGCCTGAAATCCTGTGAAATAGTTACTGCGCTTTACCTCAAACCAACCCTCTACCAACAAGCTACACCAACAGACTCTTAACTTCCAAGTCTGACAGTTTCTTACCATGTCCCTCCATGGCTTCCCCTTCTTTTGTAATGTAACTTCCAGAAGGGATATGAAAGACATACCACAGATGAGCTCACTCGCTTCTGAATGAAACTTCTTCCAGACATGCTATACACCCAACATGCAAAGCACAATGGACCACAACATGGGCTAAAAGCTCTGAGATTCTGCAGTAGCTCGCAATTGAGTGCTAAGTACGTAACCCCACATATACAACCTCTTACAGCAAAGCTCGGCCCAAGGCCACAAGCGATGGAACAAGTAGACCACCCAACACTCTTTAAATACTGCTTATACAGACTTAGCTAGGTAATAGAGTAACAGGTTTTAATAACCTTGACCACATTTGCATAACACAGGTAGAAACGCTAATCTCTGCTGTCCATCACTTTTCTGCCTTAACCTGCTGTGAAACCCCCAAAGCTGTAAGGAGGAACTGTGACTTCCTGCAACATGTGTTTGTTTTAAATATAATTAATGGTCAGACCCCCCCCCCCCAAAGGCAGCAACTGCGCATGAACAATAATGAATGCCTCTTCTCAAGCCTGCGAACCTCGATGATGCTGTACCTCTAACAGACCAGAAATCTAGCCATACCGAAGAACCTATCCCTGAAGCATATCTGAATGTGAGGAAAATTGCTCCCAAGGGGAACACCCTGACTCTACCGTCAATATAGACCCTACCTTTGTAGCAGGCAGGCTCCCAGCTCAGTGCCCCACTATTCCATTTTTTATTTTTTTTTAATATACTCCCAAGTGTATTTTAGTTAATCTATAAATAGCCCCGCACTTAGTTCAGCAAACCCTAACAGTACCCTGTGCCTGTGTGGAAGAGAATAACACTCTCCAGTGCCACACAGCCCATGAAAATACCAAGCTGGGTATGAGCTGAAACAAGGCATCAAACAGGCCTGCACCCCCATGTAATGTAATCCCCAAAGACCAAGGTGGCTCTCTCCTCCAACCTCCCCTTCCCAGTCTAACCGGTCATCCAATAACCTTGGAAGCATGTACCTGAGCCCTGTGAAACTGACAAACTCTCCAGCCACAAATCTTCCCTCCATTTCCTCACACACCACAGATGCTCTGCATTCCTCACAGAGGGAACTCCAGCCATTTCCGACTATGTAGACCAGCTCCAGCACCATCTAGACTCCCTGACCATCCTAAAATTGCAAAAAATCCACTTGTGCAAAGGTCATCACAAAAACAGGTAAACATCATGATGACAAGGCCCTAAAACCCAATGTAGACCACCAACAACAAACTGTACTCCATAAACTGCTACAGACTCCCATAAGACCTTCCGCAACCAACCAGGATGCACCACAAATTGGAATTCAAGACACCAAGAACACCATGATAAGCAATGTGCCCACAAGGAATACTCCATAACCTACATCCTACTGTGTGATGACCTGAAATGCCACAAAATCCAACGATACCGCACACCTGGTCTCCACAAGGAAAAACCTACCAGTTTCACATGGAAAACCAAAACTCTGTGGAACACTAATGCCAAACAGAACAGCTCCACCTCCTCCTCACTACAAATAGTTCAACCTCCCTCATCAGCCATTATGCCCAAGCATTAAACGATATGTACCCAGCGTTAAGAAATTACTTTCAAAATACTACTGCTTACCCACTTAATTTTCTGCCCATTGTATGTTTACACAATACATTAATACTTTCTCTAATTCTGTGCAACCATCATGCAGGTCCAGCATTCCTTACTGCCGAAGTAGTGTTTCTCATTTGGCATATCACCCAGTGTGCAACTACAATCAAAAGCACCAGCCCATGGTGGCCCTAAAATATTTTGGCCCTTCCAAGCACTGAGCCCACAAACAAAATTAAGCAGTGACACAATCACTGAAGCTCGATTCCTTGTGGTTAAACCCAAATTCCCTGACATTATGCTGACTTCAGCCCTCAATGCTCTACCTGGATTTTATGAGACAGATCAAAATATGAGGTAAAACCTAGCCATGCCTATTAAACACTGTAGTGTTGAGAGGAATGCACCACCACACTTCCTGTTATCACTGCCGACACCACCCTCCATCCATCTGATGAATCAGTTACCCGCACAGCTGCAACATCAAACCACCAAGGGAAACATTTAACCCAGAAACTATTGATTTTTTTTAACATAGATGGATGGAATGTATCCTGCTCTCTGCCCTCCATAATAGTACAAGTAGCAACCATTTCAAACCTAACCGAGCTTCTGTCCAGCAACAACCATCCTTACATTGCACATGTGCTGGGAGCACTCATCTTTCAAGGGCACCTCGCAAAGCAAGCCTGCCACACAGATTAAGAGGTTATGTTCACCAGCCATGTTGCCATACCATCTGTGTACGCACCCTACTTAGTAATCCTCCCAGCAAAGGAACCTCTAATTACAACCACTAAAACCAATGACCAGATATACGCCTGCAGGAAATGGGGAAATGGAAAAAACACACCACAGCATGGAATGAGGAAAGAAAAATATAGGGGGAGACCTGGACATCCAAACTAACCGGGAGACCTGAAACCAAATGAACCCTTACCCACATGTAAGGGAATCTCAACAATGTAATAAGGAAACCATGGGATAGCCGATCAATAAACCACACCAGAGACATAAAGAGAGACCATGAAACAATACTACCCAGCATGTAACCAACTCCCAACCACTAATACGACTTGCAAACCCTACAGCCCAAAAGGAAGAAAAAAAATACATACAGACCAACTGCCACCCAACAGTATCCAGAGGCCTACATTTCCTCCTGGAATACCTACAGGTCATCACAGGCATATTCATGCCAAAATGTGATTACTTACCCAGCTACACTTGTCTAAACCCCTTAAGCCCCTCCCCACCTTTATCTAATTTCCTCCCAATCATCCCTCTCTCCATTTAACCTATTCACCTCCCCAACCCACATAACTCCCACTAATATATCCATCTAACCCCTCTTGAAGATGTCCCAGGGCAACTTGGTTTGTTGCCAAACCTAATCTGTGAAATAACAACAGTGTAATACTGCACACACTTGTAAACACTTTGCACACTTTGGATATTTTGAAATCAGTTAATGTGAAAAAGTAACACAAAGTGAAAAAATATGGTTGTTTTCCTTTTTTTGTACATTTTATGCTGTTTGGATATTGTTTCAAATGCTTTCACAACTACTTTGAATATTTTTATCAATATGTTGCAGTATCAGACATTTTGTTTAATAAAAAAATTGTTTTGAGCATTCTAAGTGCTTCATTTTATATTTGTAGCACAATAAATCATTTAAGTGAGTTTTAGTACCTGGAATTTGTTTCTGACCTACTCTGTGAGTTATTTGAGCAGTAAGGATGATCCACTACTATATATTCCTTCAGCGTTAACTGGTTGCCTTATGGCTGTAACTCTGGATCCCATTCTGAGACCATGTCACTTGTGTTATATGCATTAAGAAGATGATGGGGCTTGGGTATTCGTTTAAGTAGCTTATTGTATACAAACACATCAGGATGGATGGCAGGAACATTAAACTTAAACAATCTAACTGACTACATACTTGCATGCTCTCACTCTGCCTGCTCACTCACAATGACATGCTTGTACATGCTGAGTGCTTATATGCATGTGCTAGCAAACTGGAAAGCTTTTTAAAGGTATATCACACACACTGATCTACACACATCACAACTACATTTTGGACCATGATTAAGTGACCTACCATGTGTGGGTGTGGACACTGCAATCACTAACTCAACAGTGGAAGTAGTGCTGTTACAGGAGCAATATCATGCATGGCCACTTCAGCTAAAACCAGACAATGCTGTGGCTCTATGACCACTTGGATGCTAGCCCTCATCCAGCAGACACTCCATTACAGAAACTGCCTGATTCAATGTGTCATTCATCCTGTCCAAGTAATCACCCACACAGTTCAGGCAGTCCTACACATCATAATGCACAATGTTTAATACTTGTACTATTACTTCTGAGACCCTGGTAGCAAGTGCACGTGCCTCCATGATGGTTCTACACATGCATTCTATGGCAACTACTGACACACTGATATCAGGGTGAGATGGAACAGCAGGTCTGCTACAAGCACATCTATAAATCTATCTGTGTGGCAGCTTGCCCTCATGATGGCAACAGAGGGAATCAACCAGTTCTGCAACTGGAGTCATCACATTACCCTGATGAACTGTGTCACCCTCAACCTGTCTTATGTCTGAGGTCACTGTCTCATAGGCTTGCATAGGCATTGACTGTTTCACCAAGCCCAGACATACCATCAACATAAAAACTAGGGTCACAGCTTTCTAATGTATTAACTTGCATCTTGGAATGCCCTCTTTTAATAAAAGACTGTGCCTTATTTGATTTACAAAATCTTTTAGCATGAATCCACTTATTGCAAGAATGACACTGCTGAACAAAAGCTAAGCACTTTTCTCTTCTGGGTTTGTGATTTCCACCACAGTTATGACAGTTGACTATGAAGCTGGGTAGGGGCACATGTTTTGACTCACCCTTATGCTTCACTGAGCATGTTCTGGAATTTGCTGGCAACAGAGGGAGTCAACCTGTTCTGAAACTGGAGTCATCACTCTACACTGATGAACTGGCTAAGGTTCTTGTTGCCCCTATAGTGTCTTTTCTTTAGGCAAGGTTCAAATGACAAATTCACCACTGTAACAGGAACAGGCAAGCAAAAACTGAGGGTGATACTACACAATGCTAGAAGTCTAAATCTCAAAATGCATTCACTCGAGGCACTCCTTAAAATGGAGAATATCGATATCTGTGCAGTGACTGAGACCTGGTTCAAGGCTCCAGAGAGCAGCCCTGCACTACCAGGCTATAACTCATACCACACTTTTCGGCCATGTAACCTGGACCGGAACACCAAAGGCTGAGGTGTGTCCATATTCATTAAGGATATCCAAACCTCCAGGCTAGTTGCTCAGCATAATGCAGCCGAGGTTATCCAAGTGCAACTAATTCTGGGCAAAACTGCAATCCAAATTGTAGCTTGCTACACATCCCCCACCATACCCCAGGATTCCCACTCCTCCTTTCTTGATGTACTGGAAAATATTAGGGTTCAACCAAACACCTTAATAATGGGCAATTTCAACTACCCTACCATTAACTGGGAAAACTACTCATGTACCAACTCCTTCACTCAACGCTTTCTGGAATTCATAAACTTCAATCCACATCCCCACCAGGGGCAACAATACCCTAGATCTAGTCATTACCAACATGAGTGACCAGTGTAGCACACCTGAAGTCAACCCCTCATTAGTCTGATCCAACTATAAGCTAATTACCCTAGATATCCACATCCTGCCCCCACCCCCATTAAGGAAACCATTGTAAAACATTTCTCCAAAGCCAACTTCATGCTTCTTAAGACAGAAGTGGTGAACTTCATGACACCCATGCGGATGGACAATACAGTTACAACTACTGAATCCTACAAAATTGCACTTTATAAGCACTTACACTAGTGCATGGATCGTGCTATCCCAAACAGAACCAAGATGGTATGCTCCAAAAAAAGGAAGCCAATCTGGTGTTCCCCTGCCATAAACAAACTATACAACAGAAGGAAGAAAGTGTTGCAAAAGAGAGTAAAATCCCATGAGTGGAGGAACTCTCTGGTCAGCCTCAGTAAGAAGCTGTGATCCCTGATAAAACCCTCCAAAGCTAGTTACGAAAACAAAATCACTGATTCTAAAGACAACCACAAAGCATTCTATAGCTATGTCAAGAATCTCAATGGCAACACTCAGATCTGCTCTGAGTTACAGCACAATGGCACTAAATCTACAGACCCAACTGATATTGCCAACATCTTGGCAGATAGGTTCTGTGCTAACTTTACCCCCCTCTCACCCCCTAAAGAGCCCATCTCTATACCGGAAGAATGCAAAGTTCCTGTAATCATGGCTGCACAGGTGAAAACTACACTCTCCAAAGCCAAGAACACAGCATCCATGGAACCAGACAACATCCCAGGCTGCATTCTACATGAACTACAGAATGAACTGGCACCCCACCTAAGTACCATGTTCAATCATAGTCTCACCTCAGGCTTTGTGCTCACTGAATGGCGCACAGCGACGGTTATCCCACTCCACAAAGGGGAACCACCAAGGACCCCAGGAACTACTGCTCCATTAGCCTGATGAGCCTGGTCTGCAAGGCCATGGAACATATCATCATGGAACTTATAAACAAAGACATTGGTAATCTCCAAACTCTGGACCCCACCCAGTTTGGGTTTGTAAAAGGCAGATCATGTCTCCTAAACCTGATAGACTTCTTTGAAGCAGTCACCAAAGCCGTAGATGAGGGTACGGTGGTTCACACAGCCTATCGAGATCTTGCCAAGGCTTTCAACACCATCCCCCACTCTGGAATTATAGATAAACTCACTAAACTAGGTATAAATCCCTATGTCACCAGATGGGTTGCCAAATGGCTCACTGACAGAACCCACACTGTGAAAGTAGCAGACTTCAAATCTGACCAGACCAGTGACAAATGAAGTGCCACAGGGTTCAGTCCTGGGTCCTCTCCTGTTTGGTATCTACTTCTCTGAAGTATAGGCTAACACAGAAGGTCATTGGCTAATGAAGTTCACAGATGACTGCAAACTAGGAGCCATAAATGAAACTCCTAATGATGTGGACGTCCTACAAAAGGGCCTCACTGAGACAGATGCCTGGTGTCAAAGCCATGGCCTCAAGCTCAATGCCAAAAAGTGCATTTTCATCCCCTTTGGTAAAAACTCTGTACCCATGAACTGCAACATAGGTGGTAGTATACTTAACACTGAAAGTGTGATAAGAGACCTCAGGACATAGGTGGACAGTAGTCTCTCCTTGGATAATCACATTGCCACAGTAGTCAGGAAATCCTTCTATGTGGCACACCTCATCACAAAATAATTCTCATCCAGAAAAAAAGAGGTCATTGTTCCCCTCTACTCATCATTCATTAGACCCATTATAGAGTACAATGCCCCTTTTGGTATGTACCTCGCAGAACATCTACAACAACTGGAAAGGCCACAGAAATACCTCACAAAGAGGATTACCGGCCTCAAACAGATGCCCTACGCAGACCATCTCAAAAAACTCCAGCTTTACTCCGTTGCATATTGACTACTCAGAGGTGATCTCTGCATAACATACAAAGCTATGCAAACCCAGAGCTGTTGGACATGCTCCACTTAAAAAGTCCCAATCCCTCTGAGCTACACACTCTAGGGACCTAAACCTTGTTACCACAATAAACAGAACATGCCAGAGGGATAGATTCCTGTCCCAGAGACTTACCATACTCTGGAATAAACTACCTATCTATATCAAACAAAGTTCCTCATTAGTACTCTTCAAGAAAAATCTTGATGATTGGATGGAAAATAGGAAATTCACCCCGGGGATCACTTCTGTGGCTCTGCTCGACAGTGGCACAGGAAAATAATTTTCTTGGGTGGCAAAAGCCAGGGTACCTTTTTGGCTGGGCTTGTATAGGCCCTAGGGCCAATAGCCTAGTACCTACCTATGAAGGTATGAACCTATGAACTGTGTCACCCACAACCTGTCCTATGTCTGAGGTCTCTGTCTCATAGACATGCGTAGGCATAGTGATTGTGTCTGAAATAAGGGCAGTAGATTTTGAAGGCACAACTTACGTCTCAGACTGACCCTGTTCACCCTCAGACTGTGCCTATTCATTGCCACCATCAGCATCAGAGACCACAGATATTTTGACATTAGGTGGTAGGAGTTCCATAGTTCAACTGGCAGGATCACCTATGGTAACATGTAATCAACACAACAAATAGAGAAATAAAAGGGTGTGAGAGGTGGTATGGGTTAGTATTTGTTGAATGTGTGTATGTCTCTGCATGAACACAATCAAGCACTATGCTTGCACAATTCCCCAGCATCCCAGAGAGATGTGAGCTGTGCATGCTGGACTACTCAGTTCGATGTTGTTACCCCTGGTTATGAAAATTATCTTTGCCAGGAGTTGCACTCCTAGTTCCATGACTCGGGCTGGAATTTGGGATGCTTCCTGACCATGAGAGATATCTGATGTATGAGCTCTCATCACAACTACATCCTGGACCATTACCACATGGCTTACCACATCTGGATTTGGACACTGCAATCACTAATAGAGCAGTGATAGTAGTGCCACTGTGATAATGGGATCTTGTGTGGCCATGTTGGCTAACACTGGACAATGTAACAACTTTATTACCATTTGGATAACAATCCATCCATGCAGGATCACCTATGATAAGAAGTAATCAACACAACAAAGAATAAATAGAATAAACAATGTTTAACCCTTTGTTAACTGAAACTTACATTAAAATTAAGAGATGCTAATGCAATGAAAACAACTAAATTTCAGTTACACATACATTTGCCTTTTGTACATTAATAAGAATACAGAAGTTATGTTTACCATGTGCATGTGGTCACAGAAAAAGAGGACCAGATATACCTACATATAAGAAAGATAGAAGAAAGATCAATGATAAGCATTACAAAGCAAATGACACAAGAAAAAGAAAAACAAACATATAACATATGCCATTTATATATCTACTATGATAATTATTTAATTATATTGTATACCTGGAAGTTCTGCAGTAGACAAATTTGGGTTGTCTTCCACGAGCCCAGCATCTATGAGTCAGTGTGAACCCTATGATGAACAGTCTGCATCTCTGACAGTGGATAGGAACCCCTTTGTTTCAGTCAGTTGTGGTTCAGTAGCAGGGCCACCCCCACAGCCATACATTTCTTGGCAATTGCAGCTGCCCAACGTCTGGTATGTGAGATCATATCATTAGCCGTATGTCTTATTTTGGAATATGTATGCCCATGACCTCCAACCACATTCATATCTATCACCACCTGCTCCCGGATACGGTCATGGAAGGACTTTCCACCTCTGTCTTTTTCTAAGATAAATTACCCATGGAGATGTAGTACCTGAATGATCACTTCATTCTCAGTGTCACATTATGTCAGATTATGGGATGCCAATGTCTTGGGTGGCATAGCCCTGTATGAGAGAAACATAAGAGGAAAATTATATCTAAGTTCATAGGTTCATAGATTCATACTAGGCTATCTGTCCTAGGGCATTTATAAGCCTAGCCAGAGTGTGTTTGGCTTTCGCCACCGATTTTAAATGAATTTTGCTAAGCCCTTTTTCGAGGTTAGTATACTGTGCCTCTGTCTAACAGTGACACAGAAGTGATACCTGGGGTAAACCTACTATCTCCCATCCACTCATCAAGATTCCTCTTGAAGAGAGTCAATGAGGGACTCTGCCTAACCTGGACTGGGATTTTATTCCAGAGTGAAGGGAGCCTCTGGGTTATGAATCTGTCCCTCCAGCATGTCCTATTTATTTCAGTGCTGAGGTTCAAGTCTCTTGAGCGTGTAGCTCGATGGGATTTAGATTTTCTGAGGTGCAGCATGTCCATTAATTCCAGGTTGGACATGGCTTTATACGTCAAGCACAGATTGCCTCTGAGCAGGCTGTATGCCACTGAGTAGAGCTGGAGTTTCTTTATCCGGGCAGCATATGGCATCTGTTTGAGCCCTTTGATCCTCTTGGTGAGGTACTTTTGGGGTCTTTCCAGTTGCTGCAGGTGTCTGGTAAGGTACATCCCAAAAGGGGCATTGTACTCAATTATGATCCTGATGAGGGATGAGTAAAGAGGCATGATGACCTCCCCTGATCTAGATATGAATCCCTTCATGATTAGGTGGTCTATATAAAATGTTTTTCTAACCACTTTGGCCACGTGGTTGTCAAATGAGAGATTGCTATCAACTTGGGTCCCCAGGTCCCTAATTACTTCTTCTGTACTTAATGGATTACCACCGATGTGGTAATTTGTGGGCACTTTGTTTTTGCCAAAGGGGATGACTATACACTTTTTGGGGTTTAGCTTGAGGCCATGGCTCTGGCACCAGTTGTCTGTTTCTATGATGCCCTTTTGTAGGATGCTTGTGTTGGGTGGAGAGTCGATTATGGCACCCAGTTTGCAGTCATCTGCGAACTTGGTCAGCCACAGTCCTTCCATGTTAGCCTGTACCTCCGAGAAATATATACCGAACAAGAGAGGTCCCAGGACTGAGCCTTGTGGGATGCCACTTGTAACTGGTTTGGAGTCTGACATGGCTCCAGCAATTCTAACCATGTGGGTTCTGTCCTTGAGCCAGTTTGCAACCCATCTAGTGACATAGGGGTTTATATTTAAGCTGGTGAGCTTATCTATAATGCCCGAGTGGGGTATTGTATTGAAGGCTTTTGCAAGGTCCAGGTAGGCTGTGTGGACCACCTTCCCCTCGTCAATGGCTTGGTGACTGTTTCAAAGAAATCACCCAGGTTTAAGAGGCAGGATCTGCCCTTAACAAAGCCGAACTGGGTAGGATCCAGTGTCTGTAGGTCCCCAATATCTTTATTTATGAGGTCCATGATGATCCTTTCCATAGCTTTGCAGACCAAGCTAGTCAGGCTTATGTGGCGATAGTTTCCAGGATCCGTTGAGGCACCACCTTTGAGGAGAGGGACCACTGTTGCTGTACGCCACTCTTTGGGTACATAACCTGTAGTAAGGCTGAGATTGAACAGTAGTTTTATGTTTGGATTTAGTTCTTCTTGGAGTTCATGTAGGATGTAGCCCGGGACACCGACTGGTCCCATTGATGCTGTGTTTTTTGCTTTGGAGAGGGCAACTCTTACCTGAGCATCTGAGATGTCAAGGGGGCAGCACTCTGCTGGAATAGATATTTGCCCTTTTGGTGGGGAAGGGGGGGGGAGAAGTTTGTGCAGAACCTGTCAGCTAGGATGTTGGCAATGTCTGTGGGTTCGGTGTATTTTTTGTCATTTTGGACTAATTCTGAGCATATCTGGGAATTCCCACCCAGGTTCCTAACATAACTAAAGAAAGCCTTGTGATTATCCTTAGTGTCCTGTGCAATTTTTCTCCCAAAGCTGACCTTAGACGATTTTATGAGTGCCCGTAGTTTTTTGCTAATACTGATCAGAGATGCCTTCCCTTTTTGGGATTTTGCTCTATCATGAAGTAGCTTTCTTGTTCTATTGTATAGTTTGTTTATGGCTGGGGTCCACCAGACAGGACGCCTAACTTTGGAGGATTGGGTCTCGGTTTTATTTGGGATTGCATGATTCATGCATTCCTGAAGGTGTTCATAGAATGCATTTATAAAGGATTCTGCGGTCTGGGCCATATTTTCCACAGGCCCGGGGGCTTTGAAGGATTCCACCTTGGTTTTGAGGAGTGTGAAATTTGCTTTCGAGAAGTTTGTCACTGTGGTTTTCTGGGCAGGGGCTGGGGTCGGGATGTGAATATCTAGTGGGATTAGTTTATGGTCTGATCTTACCAGTGAGGGATACACTTCTGGTCTGGAGCATAGAGTCCCCATGTTGGTGATGATCAGGTCCAGTATGTTTTCCCCTCTTGTGGGAGTGGCAACAAGTTGTTCCATAGCATTTGAGTTTATAAATTCTAGGAACCTTCGGGCTAGGGTGTTGGAGCTAGAGTAATGCTCCCAGTCTATGTTAGGGTAGTTGAAGTCGCCCAATATAATAGGGTTTGGAGAGACCTTCATATTTTCCAATGTTCTCAGGAAGGCCGAGTGGGGTTCCTGGGTTTGGGAGGGTGGTCTGTAGCAGGCTATAAACTGGAAGGCAGTTTTACCCACTGTTAGTTGCACATGGATACTCTCTGATGCTTCGTGCTGTGCCACCAACCAGGAGGTGTGGGTATCTTTGACGAATATTGATACTCCCCCTCCTTTTGTGGTTCAGTCCAAGTTTTGGAGCTGAAAAACATGGTATGAGGTATAACCTGGTAGTGCTGGGGTGCTCTCAGGAGCCTTGAACCAGGTTTCTGTTACTGTACAGATATCTATGTTCTCCATGCTAAGGAGAGTTTCGAGTGCATACATCTTGATGTTTAGACTTCTGGCATTGAGTAGCATTACTCTTAGTTTCTTATCCCTTGTGATACCTATGGAGGTGAGTTTGCCTTTTGAGCCTTGCCTAAAAAAGGCACTATGGGGGTGGCAAGAGCCTTTGCCAATATCCGAAAGCCCAGGGGTGACAGGTGCAAGCCGTCCCTAGCGAAGCATCATGGCTTGTCGAGCATGTCATCCCAGGCAGACAGGCATTGGATCCCTTTTGAATGACACCAATACTTAAGCCAATTGTTGAAATTGTAAACCAAAAATGATTGCTAACAAAACAAATATTTATGAATGTATATGTACATCCTACACAAAATAAATGAAAAGGTAAGTCTCCACATGAGTACACATAACTTTATACAGACCCCTCTGACAAATAAAGAAAGGAACTTAAAAAAATTACTAAGCAGACAAACATTTACGTAACTCTATAGTGCATTGCAGCATTAACAAAAATAATGTACACCGTTCAAGGAAAATGGATAAAACATTTGTGAGATATCTACTTCTGTGGAGGGCAGCAAGGTATACATCACAGGCTTAACACAATTTTTAGTGGTAATAATGCAAAAAAAAATATGACCTTGATAATAAGCAATGCAACTCACTTCTGTGCTAAATGGTCAGCTTCCAAGATAAAACTTTACATTAAATGTCAACTAGTATTCTTTACAAACATTTTAATTTTAATGGTCAAGAAATAACTGAAATACATGGCTATGCCAACAGCTAGTGAGAAAAATGCAGATAGTAAACCAATAGTTTTAATGTGAAATGCAATCTATCAGTAAGGTTAAGATACATTCATTTCTAAACAACCAGCAACATATATTTACAGCAAGTCAGTTGTTAAAGTAGAAACAAGTCTTTTTAAAACAAATAGCAGTATCAAGCTCTCTGGATCCAAACAATCTCCCCTACTATGACCCAAATTCCTTACCTATGTGTTTTCTTCACATGGTGCAGATTCAGCCCTCTCTGCACTGTCAGTGTACAAAAGTGGTATGAACTCATCAGCATTCATGGACTCCACAAGCTGCCCGAAGTGCAGGGCAGGTAAACATGACTTAAGGCCCTAAAAGATTGGGTGCACATGCTCTAGGAGTGCAAGGACAAGCATTAATAAGTGTTACCTGCTAGGGGCTTGCTAGTGTAAATAATTAGTGCAGGAACAATCAGGATTTCACAGTCATCCCGCTTTGATGTACATTTACCAAAGTTGTGTTAGGGAGAAGATACTTATATGAAAGTCACCAAGTACATTGATTGACATAGGAGAGCAGCATTCCTAACATTGGTATGAATTGTTTATTACCACACTTTGTGCCTCTGTGTAAAATTTGTCTGCAGTTTTAAAGAAGTACAGTACTCACTGAAGCATATATCAACAGCAATACAAATTGCATAGTCTTGTTAGATAATCATAGATAAGGAAATGATGCTCAGAAAATAAAAAGAAGAAAACTGCAGTGTTGCATATTTTTATTTGATATTGTGTGAGGAAAGATTACACTGCCAGTGTCACAAGCATCCACACACCTAACTGCATATTACAAAGGGCAATTTTCAGAACTTGATTCTGCTGTACATGTAATGTCAATTGATACTATGTCACATATTGAGTATATGTAACCTACTTTTTTCTTCATAGTATATGTGTCTGCATCCGTGGCATATACTGATAAAATCTCAAGTATGTGTTGTGAATGCACTAGTGTCATGGGGTTCAAATCAGAGAGGATGCTGTTTGTGTGCACATGCTAATGTTTAAGGAGCAAATGTTCATATTGTAGGACAACAAAGTTCAAGAAACATCAGAACTGCAAATTCTAACTACTTGTTTCATAATGTTTCCCCTATTTAAGTATTTTTCCTTTCTCTTTACCGTCTGTGTACTGTCTGTTATTGCACGCTCTTGATTGGCAACAGTGCTTAGAATTAATAGTAGTTCAATGACTAAGGAAAAAAAATGAAAAATTTAATTTCTGTAGTGCAAATGAGCCTGGTGCCAGTGTGCATCCGTGAGCACTCTGGATAGTACTCAGTGAATAAATTCCATCTGTCAGATGTCTCTGTGTCATACGCTGTAAGTGATGTCATTTTAGAGAAAGAAGGCAGGTGATGAAGGGTTTAAATCCAGTTAACCAATAATTTTACAGAAGGAAGATGATACATATTGATAAGCATTTTGTTATATCATTGTGCTGTTGTTTACAACTCAATTATTGTCAGTATTGATAACAGCATATGAGCTGTTGTCTATAACCTTTCTCATTATTTGGTATTATTTTGTTTGTCTTTTGTTGACTGGGTTAGTTCACTGGGCCTAGGGCCCATTTTCAGTGGAGTCCCGAGGAAAAAATCTCCAGAAATATATAGTAAAAAGTATAAGATAAACATACATGATAAAAATACAATATAAAACATACAATACATAAAAAGTACATAGTACATAATAAAAAGTGAAACATGAGTTAAAAAATACATGATAGGAAGAAAACCTGACTAATGAAAACAATGAAGGAGGCAGGCTCCATGAAATAAATGATATAAATACATGATGGAGAAGAAAGTGAATTAAAATGCAACTGTACTAACAATGACAGTTTGATTACAAGTCAAAAACAGATATCTGTATGAAAAATAAAAAATATGAGTACTATATCAAATAATAGTTACAAACAAAAAACGGCCAACCAGGAAGATGGTGCTTCAATCAGAAAACAATCCGGACCTCCAAATATGTAGTAATACACTCTTTATTAGCAAAATAAAATAAAAAAGTAAAAATTATCCAAAATCAAGTGCTTTTGTCTCTGAATTAGGAGACTTTATCAAGATAAAACAAGGTTCACATAAGCATCCGTTTTAAATACACCCACAGTGTAGACCAATTAGCCCATAAAACTCATGAATAAACATGAGCATATGGACTTCATAATTCATGTCCAATGAATCATATAAATACTCATTTTAAACATACTATATATTATTAGAAACAGTATATATCTCCAAAATATGTCCATAATATATCTCCTTTGTAACTAAGAAAAGTTTCTAACACCATATGGCAACAATAATATATATAAAATTAATTTAAAACAGTCATTAATACATGAAATATGGAAATGTATAAAAATGCAATATTAAATCACCCTTTAGGGACACTCAACTAGAACAACAAAATTATATAAAAACAACCTTTTAAATGTGTAAAGAATGAATTATAATAAATTAAATGCATAGATGTTTTATATCATATTAAAAGGCATACTTATATCATTTATATAAAATGTATTAAATAAACTAATAAAAATGTCTCTATATACATAAATATATATATTAATTATATATATATATATATATATATATATATATATATATATATATATATAAATAAACAACCATTAATATCAATACCAAATAACGAAAAACAAGAACAACAAAATTACTGCGTATATTAAATGAATATGTATATATATATATATATATATATATATATATATATATATATATATATGTATATATATATATAAACAACCTTTTAAATGTGTAAAGAATGAATTATAATAAAATAAATGCATATATGTTTTATATCCTATTAAAAGGCATACTTATATAATTTATATAAAATGTATTAAACTAATAAAAATGTCTCTACATGTGTGTGTGTGTGTGTGTATATATATATATATATATATATATATATATATATATATATATATATAAATATATATATATGTATATATATATATATATATATATATTTATATATAAAAAATGGACCATTTATATCAATACCAAAAAACTAAAAAGATATCCCCAATTATAAAAAATGTTAAACATCTAAAACATACATTTTATACAAACACATTTAAAATATTATTCCCTCTTTTTGAAAAAATAAAAAATATATAAATATTTTTACTTTCACCCTAATGTAAAAAATTTTCACAACATAATAGTTAAGGGACCATACTATCATCTCTCAAGTGCTTTTAATTTTAGTATGAAACAATCTCATTCAAGCCTGGTCATTGTGTAGTATTGGTTCTAAGTTGCCATAATGCTTCAGTTCTCTCAAGGAGCAATGGCCATGGTCCACCTCTCGGGTTATACTCCAATGGTTCAATCACTGTAGATTTAAAATTATGGCCAACATACTCAGTACAGTGTTTGGGTAGGGAATTTGTCTCCTTTTTTAATCTTATATCCCTCAAATGTTCATAAATACGTCTTTTCATTTTACTCTCTTTCTTCCCAATGTAAAAACAGGGGCATTTACAACAAAAAGTACAATATACAATCTTTTCTGTTTGGCAATTACATGTTTTCTTTAAAGATACCTTCAAACCATTTATACTAAAGGTGGACCCTTCAATTATATAGTCACAATACCTACATAGGCCATATTTTTTCATATGTCCTCCAAATCATGTGTGGTCTCCACTTTCAAATATATTCTTAATGGATTGACCCTTCCTATAGACAGCCATAGGTTTCTCACCCACACATTGTTTGACTTCACTACATGAGGACAAAATGACACCGTTTTTTTAACAAAATATCTACAATTTCCCTGCTCTCCAAATTATAGGTTGTGATAAAGGCTGAAAGAAACTTAAAATTATTACTATTCCTGTAAATATCCATACCCTGTATTCCATGATCCTCATTGGGCATCAACATAACTTCTTCAACATTATTGTTCATTCCGCTAAGAGATATCCTACTGTTTTCACAAGTTAAGATGGCACGAAAGAAACCTCTCTCCCTCTTATTAATAACTTCCAACATAAGGTTGTTTACCAAATCCATAGGATAATCTTTCAAGAACATATTTTTTAATAGTTCACATTCAGTGAGAAATTACTCAAAACATATAGCCATTCGGGCAGCCCTCACAAACTACCCCTTCACTACCCCTTTCTTTTGTTGATATGGGTGAGAATTATCAAAGTGTAAGAAACAGTTAGAGTAGGTTTCCTTATGGTAAATCTCTGAAACAAACTTTTTCAATATGCAATCTTTCAGTAATCTAACATCCAGATAAGAAATCTCATATACATCAATTATATGCACGAATTTCAAAAAACATGTTGAGTTATAAATGCAATCCAGTAATTCATTGATCAACTGTTCAGGCCCATCCCAAAATTTAAAAATGTCATCCAAAAACCTTACATACATTTTACAGTGGTTGTAAAATGGGGAATTAAAAATAAATGTCTTCTCCCACTGTAAGATAACCATATTAACATAAAGCCCCCCACAAGGGGAGTCCATTGCTACCCCCACAGTTTGGATGAAATATTAATTTTCAAAATATATACAATTACTCTGTAGGACCAACTCAAACAGTTGTTCATACACATTGATGTTAGGCTGAGAGACTCCTCTCTCCAACAAATACTCACAAACCCACTCAACCCCAATATCATGGGGGATTGAGGTATACAAATCTTTAACATCAATAGTGATGAACAAACCCGTATCAATACATTCCATGTTGTTAATTCTATGCAAGAAATCCCATGAATACTTACAAAGATTTGTTTACACAGCCACTAAAGATTTCAATCTAATATCTAAAAACCTAGCAAGGGGGTATATGATGGACCCTCTCCCATTCGCAACTGGGCACATCGGCGGATCAGAAATATTCTTGTGTATTTTGGGCAAACCAAATATACAAGGAATTTTTGGATGGGGAACAGACAAAAAATTATATTCATCAATAGAAATAGAACCATCAATGAACAAATCTTTTAACTCATTTCTAATCTTATAAGTACCATTAAGTTCGTTCAAAGATATTTTTATATGTAACCCCATCAAATTTTTTTTTCATTCTTGCATTATAATCACATAGGTCCATAATCACAATCCCCCCTCCCTTGCCTGGTTTAATCACTCTCACTTCCTTATTTGTCCTTAATTTAGTTAAACCTTCAGACTCACCATCACTTAGGTTTGTTTGACATATCTTTTTCTGTTGGTTTCTCAAATCAACTTCACATAGTTTTTCAAAAATTGAAATAGAGGGATGAACGTGTGCATTGTAAGTATAGACATACGCAAAGGGTTACTAACCTGTTCAACTGATTTAAATAAAAAAATAAAGTTTAACTTCCTTGTAAATTGTTTCAAATCAACCAATGTTTGGGCTAAATTGTGATCCCTAAAAGGAACAAACGTTAAACCTTTTGCAAGCAAATCACAAACATTAACATCAATTTTCACAGCTGAAAAATTAAATACATTAAAATCACCACTTGAATTCTTAAAAACAAAACATTTGTCAGACAGTTGCTCCCGCGGAATTAATTCCACCCTCGACATCCTCCCCTCTGATAATTCAAGTGACCCCCCACCCTCCATTCACAGAAAATGTCCCTGGACCCTGATTGTTCTGGTTGTATCTGTCCCTCAGTCTCTCAGACCTCCTCAATGGAGAAAAATGTTCTTGGTCCAAAAAAAGAATCCTGGTTATTTGAGGGTAAAGAGTCTGCATTTGAATTAATATTAATGTTGCACACTTGTGACCTAGGAGGCAGAGGATAGGCCATATTTGCATTGTATTGGGCCCTGTCCCTCTCAATTTTCTTCATTTTCCTATTCTTGATGGATACCATTTCATGCTCAATACTTTTAAACATCCGGTTATAATCAAAAAATGTTCTCCTCATGTGCAGTATCATGTGTGACCTTAGCATCCAATTCTGTTGCTTCCTTTATTAAATCAGTCAGTAACATATCATTATGTTTGACCACAAGCTCCATGTATTCAGAGCCATGGCAATCAAACATAAAAATAAGTTCTTTATGTAAAACATAATTTGTTACCAGATCTGTGGGGAAGCACCACATATGCAACTCCTTTGATGCTAGTCTTAATTTCGGGCATTCCTTAAAATAAGCATTGTCTAATTGAACTTTTCTTAATCTTTAGTAATAAATGATCCAGTTTTTACAAGTTGTTATTATATGAACAAAAAAACTTACATTTTGGCCAATAGAAAAAGCCGGATTCTGTCCAAGCCATTCATTCACATTAATGGGGCCATTTGTGGATACATTAGAATTTACCTGCATACCTCTATGAAAGTTTAGTCCTATCATATTCATGCTGCTTTGTGGACATTAGTTCAAAGGAACTGAATTAGAACCAGCCGAAATGTCCGGTCTGTTGCTATGCACAGTATAATTTTCTGTTCTCCGACTTCTTAAATTCAAATTCGCATTATCATCACCTATAAAGTGTTGAATAGGACTCTCTCCTTCTTCACAATTCACTGAGGCAGTCAGCACTTCCTGATTTTGTCCTCCATTCGGAGCTCATGTCACTTGGGCATGCTCAGTGCAGTTCAACCTATGTGTAATTCGTTCAAGTTGAGCCAAAATATTTTCAACGGATTCGCCAAACGGTGGTGAGAACAATTATTGTTGCGACTCCATCCCCTGTGTCTCCGAAGTCATAATCACACCAAAAAGCCAGAAAAAATGAACAAACTAATAAAAACAAAAAATGGCTGACCAGGAAGATAGTGCTTCAATCAGAAAATAATCTGGACCTCTAAATATGTAGTAATACACTCATTATTAGCAAAAGAAAATAAAAAAGTAAAAAATTATCCAAAATCAAGTGATTTTGTCTCCAAATTTGGAGACTTTATCAAGATAAAACAAGGTTCACATAAGCAGCCATTTTAAATACCCACAGTGTAGACAAATCAGCCCACAAAACTCATGAATAAACATGAGCATATGGGCTTCAGAATGCACGCCCAATGAATCATATAAATACTCATTTTAAACATACTATAAATTATTAGAAACAGTATATAGCTCAAAATTATGTCCATAATACATCTCCTTTGTAACTAAGAAAAGTTCCTAACACCATATGGCAACAATAATATATATAAAAAATATAAAATTGGTTTAAAACAGTCATAACACATGAAATATGGAAATGTATAAAAATGCA
The DNA here is from genome assembly GCF_019279795.1 of Protopterus annectens. Lineage (NCBI taxonomy): Eukaryota > Metazoa > Chordata > Ceratodontiformes > Protopteridae > Protopterus > Protopterus annectens. The sequence goes on from NC_056727.1 coordinate 188,694,406, forward strand.
ATATTACATCACCCTTTAGGGACACTAAACCAGAACAACAAAATTACTATGTGCATTAAATGAATATCTATATATAACCAACAACCTTTTAAATGTGTAAAGAATGAATTATAATAAAATAAATGCATAGATGTTTATATATCCTATTAAAAGGCATACTTATATAATTTATATAAAATGTATTAAATAAACTAATAAAAATGTCTCTACATATACATATATATATATATATATATATATATATATATATATATAGCCGACCATTTATATCAATACCAAAAACTAAAAGGATATCCCTTATAGTTACTAGAGGGAATATATCTGAGGAAAATAACTGTATGAGATACAGGCATTGCAAGCGGTGGGTAGAGAAGAGGAATGTGAACTATAGGAAAGGAAGTACCAAGGAATAGAAAAGTGGTTAGTAGTTGATATGAAGTGGAAAAGGGGGAGAGTGGTAACGTTAGAAATAGAGCGAGTAGAATTAATAAGGACAAGAAAAATAGTGGTGGTCAGGGAAAAGGAGAAGGAAAAAGGGGGTAAAGGTGGGTGAAAGTTGAGTTACAAGACTGCACAAAGCGGTTGCTAAGGCTACACAGGATTAATAAGTATATGGAAAGTAAGGAGGGAAAATACTTTTGAAATAAATAGCCAGAGTTTAGGTGGGGTGGTGGCAGGTGCATGAAGGAGAGTTGGCAAGGTAGGTTTTTAGTTCTTTTTTGAAGAGACAAGAAGGCTATATAAGTCATAGGTTCATTAGGAGTTTGTTACAGGCTTGCTACATGGTCCATTTCTAAAGTAATCTGCCTATGATTTTGTTAGGTTTATAGCTATTAAGTAGTGCTTGATCACTGATATGGAAGGATCTTGCAGGGGTGCAAAGGGATAGGGGGTGGACAGGAAGGGACAGTTTGTGGGTTTGTAGAAGAGAGAATGTGCTATTTGTAGTTCAGACAGTTGGAGTAGTTCTGGGAACTCAAGCCATTGTTGCTTTTTTAAGGTAAGGCAGTGATGGGACTCATAGGAGAGATAGCAGGTAAATCTGGCTTTCTGGTGGTAAGTTTGTGCAAGTCTGGTTAAAAGATTTGTTTGGATGTGTGTGAATATAGGGGAAGTGTAACGAAGGCAGGTGAGGCGATAGGTTTGGGCAAGTGTGAACTTAGCAGTGTTGGATAATATTTTTTTATGTCTATAAAATTTTTGATTGGTCTTTTTGATGGACTGCAGGATATTATGGTCAAATTTTAGTTGGTCGTCAATTGTAATTCCAAGAGTCTACATGAATAATGGTGTTGTCAAGAGAAGATATATGGAAAGAGGTTTTGAGATGAGATGCAGAGTTTGGAAGAAAAAGGAGTTTGGTTTTCTTTGGGGTCAGGATATGTTGGTTGTCAGTTAGCCAGTGTTCTATGGAGTTAAAGGAACTCTGGGTGAGAGAGTAGAGATCAGTGGGGTTGTCAGAGATGGTGTTAAGGGTAGAGTCATCAGTGTACTGAATTAGTGATGAAGAGGTGCAAGCAGAGCAAAGATTGTTACAGAAAATATTAAAGAGAATGGGACCAAGAATGGATCCTTGGGGGACACCAGTTTGTATAGGTAAGAAAGGTGAGTAAGAGGACTGCCATCTAATAGATTGTTGATGGTTGTAGAGATAGCTGGAGAACTGGTGGATAGTGGGGATTGAGAAGTTTAGTTCAGATAGTTTAGAGAGGAGTTTAGGGTGGGAGATGGTGTCAAAGGCTTTTAAGAGGTCAAGGAAGACACACAATACAAGTTTATTGTTGTCCCTTGCTTCTGCCACAGTCTGAATAAATGATAAGAGGGTAGTGGATATGCTGTGGTGAGGTCTAAAACCATGGTGAGAGGAGGTAAGGAAGTTTTCATGTAGTAGGTAGTTTAAGAGTTGCCTATGAATACATTTCTCAAGAATTTTTGAGGGTGGGGAGAGGATGGCTATTGGTTGGTAATTGGAGGGTTTGGTGGAGTTACCTCCCTTGTGAAGTGGAATAGTATAGAAGGATTTCCAGATTTTGGGGACCATGGATTCTTTGATTGAATGGTTAATAAGAATTGAAATGGGTAAAGCAATAGAGTTGGCAGCAAGTTTAAGAAATTGTGGAAAAGGTTGTTGAATGAGGATGAGCATAGTTTGAGTTGTGACAGAAGGGATTTAATGTAGTTAATCAAAAAAGCTTTCAGGAAGAAGGCTGATTGGGAGTGGGAAGTTGACGAGGTCAGGGGTTGAGTTTGGTTGTTGTCTGGGGGGTAAGTTTTCTGATGGAGTCTATGAAGTAGTTGTTTAGAAGAGTGGCAATTTCAAGTTGAGTCTTGGTGGGGAAGAGGTTAGGGGTACTGGGAGTTCCAGGATGGAGTATACTATTCATGGTGTACCAGAACTTGTTTGGGTTTGTGAACTGAATGGATTGGGCTTCCTGATATAATTTTGTCTTGTTCTGAGAGATACGATTTTTTGTAAGGTTTCAATTTATTTATATTTAAGGAAGAGAGAAGGGGATTTAGACTTAGACTATAGTTTCTTGTCTCTCAGTTTCATGGTGGCTAGAGTATCTTTAGAGAGCCAGAGGGTGGGATTAGATTTGTTCCTAATTTTCCTGATGGGAGCTGAGGCATCTATTATGTTTAGGAAAATTCTGTTGAATTCAAGAACAGCATCACTTAGAGGGAGGTTATGCATGTGTGACCAGTTGATCAGGGAGAGTTCATTGTTGAAAGTTTCTGCATTAAAATTTGACAGGTTATGGCAATTTCTATATTGGTGGGCTTTTGGAGTTTGAGGAGGTAGTCTAACTATTGAGATAGGGAAGTGATCACTTAGAGAGTCTGGTAAGGTGGTGGGATAGTGACACTGATTGGGGTTGGAGGTTAGGATCCAGTGGAGGATAGAGCTTGAGTACTGTGTATGCGAGTGGGAGAGGTAAAAAGTTGGCTAAAACTGTATAGATTAAAAGTAAAGCTGGGGGAGTTGGGTGAGAGCTTATTTCAGTCGATATTAACATCACCAGGTATGATTGTTTCATGTGGTGTATGTTGGAAGATCCACAATAAGATATTTTCAAGAATTGGAATGCTATTGCCAGGGAATATGTAGATGGACACTATAGCTAATTGTTCATGTCTATTAAAATGGAAGTTAAGGAGGATTAGTTCTGCTGGGGAGAAGTCTGGGATTGATAAGGAGAGTAGGGTGAGGTTGAGGTGCTCTGAGTATAATATGGTGACTCTCAAAGTGATCAGCTCCCTATCTCAATAGTTAGACTACCTCCTCAAACTCCAAAAACCCACCAATACAGAAATTGTCATAACCTGTCAAATTTTAATGTAGAAACCTTCAACAATGAACTCTCCCTGATCAACAGGTCACACCTGTGAATCCATGAATTACCACATAGATGACAGTACACTAAACACCAAAAGTGTGATGAGAAAGTTAGGGACACAGGTGGACAGTGGTCTCACCTTCGATAACCACATCGCCACAACAGTCAGGAAATCCTCCTATGTGTCACACCTCATGACTAAGGGCTTTTCATCCAGACAAAAGGAGGTCATTGTCCCACTGTACTCATCCCTCATTAGACCCATTATAGATTACAATGCCGCATTTGGTGTGTACCTCACAAGACATCTGCAACAGCTTGAAAGGCAGCAGAAAAACTTCACTAAAAGAATCACAGGCCTAAAGCAGTTGCTCTATGCTGACCATGTAAAAAAACTCCAGCTATACTCTGTGGCATATCTTATACTCAGAGGTGATCTCTGCTTAACATACAAGGCCTTGTCAAACCCTGAGCTATTGGACATGCTCCACTTAAGGAAATCCCAATTACTCAGAGTCACACACTCCAGGGATCTGGCTGCAGAAATACCTCACTAAAAGAATCACAGGCCTAAAGCAAGATGCTCTATGCTAACCATCTAAAAAAACTCCAGCCATACTCTGTGGCATATCAACTACTCAGAGACTCCCCATAGTCTAGAATAGACTGCCCATACATGTCAAGCAGAGTGCCTCCTTGGCCCTCTTCAAAAGGACTCTTGATGATTGGATGGGAGATAGGAAATTCACCCCGTGGATCACGTCAGTCGCCCTGCTAGACAAGGGCCCAGGGAAGTAAATATTGTGGGAAAAAATATCCGGGGAATTGTTTGGCTAGGCTTGTATAGGCCCTAGGGCCAATGGCCTAGTACCAGACTATGAACCTAGGAACTTCCCCGTTTTTTAGGGAGTCTATCTTGCTGGTATGTGTTGTACTTGGGAGGTAGTATTTCAGAGTTTGTAATATGAGGTTTTAAAATGTTTCTGAGAGAGTTACAATGAAGGGGGAGTGGTGGGCATTCCATGCATGAAATTCTGTAATTTTGTTGAGAAAATTATGTAGGTTTATAGAAAAGAGTGATAGGTATTTTGATGAGGACGTGAGAGGTTGACGCTTTTTGGGTATGATAGAAATCTTTTTCTCTGTGAGAGGGGATGGACCAGGATTTGGATGGATGTCCCCATCTTGTAAGAATGTTGTTGGAAGTAGTATCAATTTGGTTAAGAAAGAACGATAGGTAGTGATGGAAAGGTCGGAAGTAGACTTGAACTTGTCTTTGGGAAAGGAGAGAAGAAGTTTAAGATGCTTGAAATTATGTAAATGTTTAAAGGAGATATTAAAAAGGGAGGGAGATACTGGGAAGTACAGGGATGAAAAGCAGGGTGATGCTGTGTGGGTAGTTGTGGGTAATGTAGGAGGGTACTGTAGGATAGGGTGGTAAGATGATAACTGACAGAAGAGGAGTAAGGTGGGTAATAAGAGGAAGAAAAGTAGTATTCTGTTTTCTTGTATGGTTGTTTTTTGTATTACCTAAAGTCCTGGTAATGTGTGCCAGAAATTAAAGTTCTGCTAAGGCAAGCAGATGTGAGAAGAGTGAATGTGTCACTGTAATGCACTTCTTGCTCTGTTTATTGCTAGATATGCCCTTTGAGTGATTTAATTTTCCTTTATTTTTTCCATTTTTTATAACTTTTTTTGCATGTGCACTCTGTTCCTAAGGAAAAAATTAAAAAAATGCCACTTTCTATAGTGCAAACGAGCCTGACACCAGTGCATGCCTACCAGAACTCTGAATAATAGCTTACTGAAGAAAATGCACCTATTAGCTATTTTCTCTGTGGCTCAAGGTGTAAGTGCAGTGAGCTTACAGGAACAGGACAGCTGATGCAGGGTTCAAATCCAGGTTACTGATAATTTTACTGAGATGGTCAGAATGCCATTTATCACAATATTTTGCTGATTAAGAATGTTGCAATAAATGAAAATGAATATTGGAACTATGTTTATTGCAATTATGTATCATTATTGCTTACTATAGAAGCCCAAATGTAATGTGTGTAAATTCCATTAAACATAATGATGATGATGATGATATTTTATGTAGAATTCACATGTATAAGTATGATGTGCACAATATTTTGTTATAATTGTAATGCATTATTAATAAGTATGTGTTTATGACAATATGTTTAGTGAAGTTTGTATGTAACCTAACTCACTGCATATTACTCAGGTTATGCAATGGCATGTATCTGAAATTAATTTACAAACACAAGTATTCCATTTTAGAAAGACTATGTAAAGTCACAGAGAAACAGGCATCTCTGAAGTATATCACCTTTTATTCTTATATTAGTATACCTCTAATTATCATGTCAAAAGGTAAGTTCACCTGTGGCACTGACAGTTAATTAGCAGTTTAACATTTTATCCTTTTTTCTCATGGGGCTGATTCACAGGTGGCACTACTCAATCTTACTAGTGTCTAAGTCCCAAAAGCCCAATATATCACAAGTCATACAATTTTCCCACCAGCCAACCAGGATTATAACAACCAGCATAAAGCATTTCAGTGTTTAACTTTGGAACATATGTCAATAGTTGAGTATCATACAAAATCAAACCTCACTGTCATATTTCATACCTTCTGGTCCTTTTGATGTACTCAGTGCCAATGTTTCTGCCAAGGCAATAATGTGGTTTCAGTTCTACAAATGCAGCTGACAAGGCTGTGTGTTTTTGTGCATAAGCGGTTACATAAGCTATCTGAATTGTGCACCAAGTCAGACTCATATTTCTATCTTGACTTCTATAGACATGGCTAGTGATGGTAGTGATGGTGTTCCATTTGGCGCACAAAAGTGGTATGTTGAGGAGTCCAGGATTTTGTGGCTTTCCTCGTGAAATGCTACTGCTGGAGGCCACTGCAGTGGGATTTTGCTGGATCTCAGTATAAGGCCGAGGCTTGGAATAGCTTGGTGAAGGCTGTCTCCAACGTAACTGGCATTCAATGTACTGGTGAGCAATGTCATCACCACTACAGTGACATGAAGAGGTGCAAGTGAGACCTCCTGAGCTGATGAGAGGATGAAATGTAAGACTGCAAACACCCCTCAGTTGTGTAAGTATGCTGACCTATCACCTGTCTGTGATATGGCATCAATTAGCCAACCAATTAAGGTTATTCATTATGGCTTCATATATCACTTTTTTCTTTTCTCTACTGCACAGTTGCAGCAGAGACAGCAGAAAACCATGAGGCCCATCAGGAGAGACTAATTTACCTCAGAAATGCATGGGTTAAGTGTATATGTCAGGTCTAAATGCACAGCAGAGAAGTATTATCAGTCCATCACTATACATTATCTCTAGCAGGCTTACATTAACATTTATATCGAGCCTACATGCCTGCTGCAATAGCTCTTGGTTACTGCAGTAGGCAGTGAGTACATCCAATTAATTGTATGTTGGTTCAATACCCAGAAACATTCATTAGATTTTTTTTAAAGGATAGTATTTATAAGATATTAACTGCAACACTGCTTGGCATTAACAAGTCAGTATTTGAAAATGCAGTTATTAACTTTGAAGGCATATATCTGATATGGCATAGTCACATATATGATTCTGTCTGTCATATCATACCATTGTGATTGATTGATTTAATGACACAGTAATGCTTTCCCATCATATCTGAATGTGGCAAATGTATACATATTTATCTCTCATAATTGATTTCATTATTGAAATAAAAAAGTAATGTGACATGCCATTGATGTAATTCTCTTATCTCCCCCACCATATCTCTCTCTTTTTCCATGTATATTCCTTTCTTTTTTTTTTTTACATATTGTTGCTGAAACAAAAATGACCAACCACTGCAGTTTCACTCCTGTTTCACTCCACAGGTTGCTGAGGCATCACCACCACAGGCAACAGATATACCAAATGCATCTGTGTTGCAACCTGTCAGTGTTACATGCACAGCTCCTGCCTTACCTGCTCCACCTGCCTCAGGTAGCTCTGCACTGACTGCTGTTGCAATGGTTCCCTCTGGGAGCAGTAGTAGAGGAGGTTGTTATTTTGTTACCTATCAGGAGCTGGCAGAGCTGGTGGATGGCATAATGGAATGGGGCCTCGGTGCCTGAAGAGGCAGGATTGAAAACATCCTACATCACGTTATCAAAATGATGCCACATCTGGCACTAACCCAGACAACTGACACAGGAGACAGTGATTTCAGTTACGAGGGTGAGGACTAGACTCAAGTTGGACGTAGATGCACCTGCAGGGTCCCCTACCTATTGTCCCCCAGACATTTGTTTCCGTCACCGTCCCTATCTGTCTTGTATGTCCTGTATGCCTGCAGCTGCTACCTAAACTACCTACCTGACCCTCTCATTCATAATCACCTTCCCCAGTATTCCTTTATCTCCAAAAAAAGAAAAAGAAATAAGCACCTGTCACACAGGAAAAATACACCCCATACATAGTTCTGCACTTCGCCTGTGTGTCACCTTGACACACTTGATTTGGTCCATTTGATTATGCAACATTATTCTGTTGTTGTCACCCATCCCTGGTGTTGTGAATCTGTAAAGCCATGAAATTCTGTGTACAAATCTACATTTATGTTGTGAAGAAGTGGGTTGCTATAGTGCTCTCCAATTACCAGTCTGAAAAGTCCTGTATTAGTTCCCCTGTTTTTTAACCCTCTGCTTACTTCCCATTTTCCCCAATGTCCTATCAACTCTTTTCTCACCATTTAATTTGGTTTAAAGTAGGAGCACACTTAACACTCATTACCAGAAATGGCCCATCAAAAACCCTTCACTGTTTGTCCTCAGCATTTGTGCAGAGATTGGCATCACACACAAATGCTGAGTGACGGTGAATGGCATTTAATATCCTATGGCAAAAGCTAAAGATTTTAATTTTAGATGCACTAGCAACATCATGTCATGCAAATAAGCTTAAATCCACTGTGCTATAAGAATGCACAGAAAAGGAAGGGTAAAGCCACTACTTTGAAACACTTACTCTAACAGATCTTAGGCTTCTGGATGTAATAAACTAGAAGTTCCTATGTGATGTGTTCAGATAATTCACATGTCTGTAGACTGACGTTTTTTGCATAGTGCAATGGGGTCAGTTACAGCTGTATGTCATTTTCATGCCATTTTAGATTCTTATCAAATGTTTAACTGCAAAGTCTCTATTAATCTCCAGTTGCATTTTCTTTACATACCATTTGAATAGTGCAATGCATGAATAATGCAAGAAAGCATTAGCAAACACATTCCATCCCCAGCAAGTTACTTTGTAAACCATCCTCATCCTGCTTATGTCTTAATCTTGTTTCTACTATTCTACCCTTATTGCTGTCTATATGAAACACTTTATTGTACAGAGCATAACAGATCAATAATGAGGAAAAATAACTAATAGTAACACTACAGAAAGATGGCCCTAAATGTACTATAAACACAATTCTTGTTATTTCTCTCTCTCTGTGTTTACCCTTTATGGCTCAGTAAGTTGTCACTATACCTTCAAATGTGGGATTTAAACTGTGTGAAACAGTGTTCCTTTGTGACATGCTGAATTAATGCTCAGTTGTATAGACTGTTTGCATACTTTCAAGGGTTCTAATTCAGACATATGCAAACTGTTACTGACTGATTTTAGTACCCTATTATGTGCAGGTGCTGCCTGCATATTGTTTTGGGTCATGATTATGCTACTTCTGTCATGATCTACTTGCTCTCTGCCTCCCTTTTCCCCTGTTTATGTCTCTTACCCCTTCTGTGTCATCATACTGGCTCCTCAGCATTTGCACAATGACTGACACCAAGCAGCACCTTTACCTTAGAGGAAATTGAAGGAAACAGCTCCTGGTAAAATGTTGTGAGCTTTTCCTTCAGCTGTATTACTTTGGTGCTCTTTGTGGTACCATGCTTAGCTCAGGCTAATCTTTTGTTGAACAGGCTGAACAGCTGAATGTGCACCATGTAGGGTATTCTAGTTTCAAATATTGTTAGGAAACATTCTGCACTGGATCGTTTGGTCTGTAATGTATACCTTAAGTAATGTTAAAATTGTCAATACTGTGATGAAGCCTGATGCCTACATTCTCCCTTGCCTTATTGTTTTGTGTTTGTGGCTTCAAAACATTACAATTAAGGTTGCTTATTTCTCAGTCATGGTTATACTTTATGACCACTGCATGCTCCCTATTGGAAACAATTACTTAACAAGTACATAGCATGCTAGATTATGTATCAGGAAATGTAACAGCAACACTCCAAAGATGTTAAACAATTCTCCACAAAAATATTGGAGTCTCTGTGTGTCTCTGTCCCTGGTGATGGACAGAAAATAATCTATTTGTTCCCACTTCTGTATCATGACTTTTAACTGTTTCATATTTATTAGGCTACAGGTTTATAATGTAAATGTTATGGGATTTTACACTTGTCATGAGTGCAACGAAGAGTAATGCAAACATTCCCCATTGCTTCAATCTGTTGTCATATTTTGAACTTTGTGAAACAGGACTTATCTCCCTTTTAATTTTTCCAAATATTTTTAGTTTCTAATAACATGATGGGAATGGACCCCATTCCTAAGTCAAAGTACAATTAAAGTTCATGAAATTAGTATTGCTTCAGTCTTTGATGTCAGCCAGAAGTGCTCTTTGCAGCACTTGCAATGTGCCCAGTAATGACTCCTGCAATTTGTATGGAGTTACATTTATTGGTAACATAGCTAAATATGATTGTAGATTCTTTTTTATAAGGTCCGTTGCTCCTATTATTGGAACTGTCTGGGTATCTTTTTTCCTCATTGCTCACGTTTATGTCTGCCAATCCTGATACTCTATGACTATGTGTATCTCTGTATGCAAGACACTGTGGTGATTTCAATGATTGATGCTAATTTTGTCTTCTTTTCATGGACCACTATACCTGGTATTCTAGCATCTATCTTTTGAACTGTTGGTAATGGATGATCCCATGTAATGTAGACATCATTTTCTATGATGCTTTGTGGTTCATATTTCCAGTGTTTTTCAGCCACTTCAGTCCCTTAATGTTAGCACAATCTTGCCACATTATTATGCCTTTCAGTATACAGTCCTTCTGCCATTAGTATGTCACAAACAGCAACAAGGTGTGCAACTGTTTCCAATTCTGTTTTGCAAAACCTACATTTGTCTGTTTTTCCCACATGTTTAATGGACTTTGTAAACCAATGTGTACATAGCCCACTATCGTGTGCCGCCAATATTAACCCTTCATCTCCTGGTTTGAATCGCCTCCCCTTAACCATTCCTGTGTTTATTCTTGATCTACACAAGGTTCTTCCAGATGTTTTCTACACTTGCAACTACATTTATGCATTTTCTACATTTTTTTCCTTCTCATCTGGTTATTCACTTTATATTCTTTCTTTTGTTTTTTGACACATTCAGTTGCTGCCTGATTTTTTATCTACTTTTGGTTTGATTTCCATTCCTGTTTGATGCTGCTATATTTCTGCTAGACTAAGCAGGGAAGCCATCTTAGACTCATTCTCCTCATGCTTCAAAACTTTCACTACATTTGTGTCTTGTGAGGTCAGCAGATATGTGTGCAGTCCCACAGCTGCAGATATATATGGTTTACTATCAAAATGTTGAAATTCACATGGTTGATGGTCATATAGTCATAAGTCATTATACCGAATGTTCAAAATACTGAAAAAAAATGGCAAAGTTTAAATGGTCGAAAAATACCTGCAGCACTGACAGTAGTGTTTTTGCAGGGGGGCTGCACCCCCCTGCACTCTCCAGTGGGGGGCCGGTGCACTCCCCACACCCCCTGCTACTTATATATAACAACTCCGAAATCACGCAACGGTGCTGACAAGGGTAAATCCTTGCACTGTTGTCAACATAATGTTGACAGGTAATTTGCATGCACTTCCTGTTGACCAAATGAGCTACTTAATATTCATGTGTTGACCATATGGGTCAGTCAAATGAACGTTAGACCATATGAATTTCAACGTTTTGATAGTAAACCAATATATGCATGTAATCAGTTTCAAGGAGGTCCATCCCTCCTTCAGAACGGGGAATATATAATCTTGGTATGCACTGATTTTTATAAATCATTTGGTGAGCGTGAAGCCTCCTTTTCATTTTCCTATTCTAATCTATCCAAAACATTTTGGGGCCAGTCAGTCACTCCAAAACTGCAAGTTAGGACAGGAAGAGCAAATTGGTTTATAGCTTAGATTTTGTTCCTAGATGTCAATGCTGTTTTCAGGATTAATTTAAGTATTCTAAAGTATTCCTTACTAAGTGCTATATGCATTTGTTCATGTTTTATTGTTGCTCCTTCATCAATTCCCAAATATTTATACACGCCCTCTTGCTCAAATTCTCTTATATCAAATTCTTGCCCAAACTGATGTTTTCTTGGTGCTGCAGTTTCTCTTCTTTAAAGGTTGCATTTACACATTTATCAAGACCAAATTACATTCTTATATCGTCTGAAAAAGTTTTGACAACTTGCAGTTGTGCTTTTAGTTCCTCATCTGATGAGCTATACAGTTTTAAGTCATTGGCAGAGTTCCTATATGGTGTGTGTGTGGACAATACTCAGGTCTGTAGATTTGTTCTTGAAATAATGTCAGGGTTTGAATCTAGATGCATGCCAATGTGTTTTTGAATGTTTTAAGTGATGGCCACACATTTTATTAACATACATTATCCTGTTGCTGTATTAATGTGCTTGTTCCCTATCGTGAACACTGCATTGTACAGATCTTGCTTGAATAATTATGATGACTAACCGAAGAGTAACATAACACAAACATGAGCAGAAATGAACCATAAAATAACCATTTAGTATTTCTATATGTTTAGCCCTGTCATCAACCATCCACCTCTTCTCACCCCTCATGTGTCATCAAATAAACCTCATGAATTCAAAGCTGTTTATATAAGCTATGTTTCCACCAGCAATAACATGCTCGGTCCCTCATGTTTTCATAATGCGTGTCATATACATATAAGGACTGAAGAACTGCAACAGTCATGACAAATGTGTAACTCATGGCAGCTGAAAATGACCATAACACGCATCTGTTCTGTATTACATCAGATTCAGACATGGTCGTATGTCTATACTGGTCATTTGCACATAGGTCAGCATGGAGCACCATATACTACTATTAATTCCCATTGTAAATGCGACACGTCAAGATGTGATTAAGCATGAGCTAATATTGTGCCATCAACAGCACAGATGAGCTTGCCAATGATGTCATGGCTTCATATATAACCAAATATCTCACAATTTTAGCAACCCTTGCACTGTGGCATGTTCATTTTTCACAATATAATGTAGCTTCTGTCATCACATAGTCAAGTGTTCAAAACCTATACTGAGAGACTGTTAGCATTGTATGCGTCTTAATGCTTTAATGTACGATGACATCCACAACTGTTATAATGTGTACAATTACAGAGGGAAAAGCCTCCCTTATCCCTTATAACTCATACAAATTATTTTGCAACACAATCATATGGTGTAATGACTTCACACAGATTGAGTCTCAGAGTTGAAGTGCATGTGATTCATGCATATATCATTAAGCAGTGAACTTATATAACTTGCTGTTCATTTCCAGCACAGGGCAGCATTATACGAAAGTAATGACATTGCCCAAACAACACTGCATGAAGTTATTACTTGCAATGTTTACTTTGGAGAAAAAAATTATAAAATCTTTTTGTAATTTCCTGGCAGTGAAGATGTTCTGCGAATGTCAAGGTATGACAGCTCATGCAGCACACGTTTTCATGAATGTATAGATTGAGTGTGGTTCAGTTCTAGGACAGTGTGTGTATAGTACAACAGGGATAGCTTTCTTGGCCAAGAAACATTGATGTTGCACCGATCACAGTTGTGTGAAAACAGTTACCTACTTGTCATCATTCTGACAGAATATTATTGTACAAATTATCATCAAATGTCCTTTCTTACTTGACCCATTAATTTGAGTTATTTGTGGCAAGCTCCGATGTTATGACCTGTCAGATGAGTACGTTTAACCATTGAATGGCACATTCCTCGAATGTCCATTCATTGTACACATACCATTGAAAGTCTGTTTCATTGAATGGCCAAATGATTGTAAATACTATCATCAAATGATCATAGTTGGCTATATGTGCTGTGATCTGATGGCACTACAGCTATACATGCTGTGATCTGATGTCACTATAGCTATACGTGCTGTGATCTTATGTCACTATAGCTATACATGCTGTTTTCCCCCTCCTCTGCCAATATATTCTCCAACAGACTTAGCTGAGCAACATATTTGACTAGTATAAAAAATACCTAAAAGAACTCTGTTGTGCAATAAATATATCCCCACCAACAATGGATTTCCTTATAGTGCAAGCATACCTGTTAGGCTGCTACTGATACCTAAGCTGACCTGCTACTGTACATTGATATTGTGTGAGCTCCCACTAATGTGACCTCACGCAGCACCAAATGCCCTCATTGCCGTATCATTGATATGATTTCCAGTATAACAGCATATCTAGGTAGCGCAACTTTATGAATCAATCCCAGACATAATGGTAAATAACAGTGCAGTCATGACAGGGAGCTTAGCAATAGATACAATACTACACTTAGCTATTTAGTAAGGTTCAAACTACCTTACTGAGCTGCCTATCATTATTGTGCTTTATAGCTCCTTCATGCTACACAACACCATGTCCCAAACACAGGTCGACTCCTGTGCTGCATTCATGAGAATGGAATATGTTTTGTATGCCGTCACAGGTTGTGCTGATCCATGTTCACAAAATAGGGTATACTGCAATGGTGTACAAAACATACTATACAAGATGCATGTACACACCAGTGCCTAATGTCTGTGATTACCTGGGGTTGTTTCATTGCTTGGCTAGTATTGAATACTAAATGAAGAGTTCAGTATCAACTTATAACCAGCTGTTTGTATTAAAAACTCATTAATATCCAGATTCAAAGTTTTACAAAGCTTTGGTGATATTGGTCCTTTGGGAATTTTTCTCTCTGAGCACTAGTAACAAACCAGGGGAGTTATTAATAAGCATGTACACATCGCTCTAAGCCTACACGTTTGCTCATCTTAGCATGACAAGCAGCAGTGCTCATTGAATATGCAAGGAACTAAGCAACTCCATGTTGAGCAGCACCTATGTTGGCCAGAACACCTGCTAGCAGCCAAGGTTGAGGTGCAAATAGGCTTGAGTACACAGTATAAATAAGCTTAACTTCAGTAAGTGAGCACACACGGATGCCACAATACAAGGCAAGGGCAACCTGAACTGCATAATTCACAGGCAGGATGAGCTTAATGAGGACCATGTAGTTATATACACATAGATAATTGTACAACCACCACTAATTATAATTATTGATAACTACAGAAGCAAACTTGTCCAATCAGGGACACTTCTACATTATAAAAGGAAATGTTGACAAAAGGCAGTGAGAGGGACACAGCTACAGTACAACAAATGGAGTAAATGTGATACATGCAAAATAATGGTAAAGTGAAGAGGTGAGATAACAATTGTCAGGAAAAGCAGATACATTAAGGGATATTGCATATACTGTAAGTAGTGCACATCAGGTATGTATCCAGAAATGTATGTTTTGTAACGTTTTGTAACAAACCTTATGCTGTTAACTCACCACACGCCATTCATATAAAAAAATGTACTCAGCTATCAAGCTGCTAACCTATGCATTTTAGAAAAGATTTTTATTTTAGAGGCACATTTTTCTGTGGAAAGCATGTTTTGTATAGAAATGTACATTAGATAGTAGTTTCCACATGTTTAAACAATTATGTACCATTTGCACTATACATGTTCTGAGAGATGCTCAGAAAAAGTGTACTCATTGAAGTATATTGAGTTTGTGTGGTTACACCCATGGTGCAGGTGTGTGGAAACACACTGCCATTGTTACGTATACTGTGAATCAGAGGAAATGATTTACGTTCATACTACTGATGTTCAAACACACATACAGGATAATGAATTTTAACTCCTTCTTTGCCTGATATGTATGAAGGAAACAACAATGAAGTTGTAATAGCAATATATACATGTGTGAAAGTGGGGACATATTGAGAAGAATCACTCCCACCAGTGAAATCATTCAAGTAATAATATTAATTTTGCAAACAATTATTTTTGGCAGCAACCTGCATATTGTGAATGGTAGAAAGTATGGCTGTTCGTGTTGTGTATTTATGTACTGCAATCAAGAAGGACCTGACAAATACACAGAACTGTTACCTTAACCAGTATTCAATAAAAGAGTGTGCTGCAGAATTGAGATGTATGTGCTTGCAAAATGAAGGGCATGGTTATATTATCCGAGTATATTGCATTTGTGTGAGTATAATGCATTTGTGTGAGTATAATCAATCATATTATATGACTGGCCAATAATATTCAAAAAGGAGCATGCTGATTGGTCAGCCCAACTAACGTGCCCATTGTAAATCCAAGAATATACCAATGGATAAAGGTCCAGTCACCCGGACTTTTTTTTTCATTAGTATATATAGTATATATCATAACATTTTTACTTTTTTTTTTTAATAAATTTACAAAACTGAAGACCTTAAACGAATAAGAGAGATAGCTCAGAGAAAAATAAGAGGGTAATCAGGAACGTTCTGCAAACTAAAGAAACGTACCTGATTATCCTTTTATTTTCTTTGTCTCACCTCTCACAAATGTTAAAAGTCTCCCGGTTTCTTTTTTATTTTAAATAAAGAAAAAAAAGAAGAAATGGAGCTCTTCCTGTCTCCGTTATTTCCTTTTCACAGCACTGATGTACTGTCTATGGATGAGAACGCAAGTCCCATAAGCATGCACAGTACATCAGAAAAGTCCCACGATACTGGTAAAATGCAGAAGGGCACAATGGAGGCATTATTCAAAGACATTATTTAAGAAAAGTAAGTATTTTTTTCTTAAATAATGTCATTGTATGATAGCAATAACTGACTCAGTGGTATGATAAATTGACGATTCCCAATGGTTGGCTTTATTTAATCACTCAGGCTTCACCCTCTTTATTAAACCACACCAACCATGGGTAAATCTTCAATATACCACACAGATGTTGTCGGTTATTGCTATATTAACTGCTTATTTTGTAGTGTAACTGTCACACAAAACATGTTGAATTACAAAATTATATGAAACTACACCTCTGAACACAGTATAGCATCATGTTGTACATCACATTTTGCCTCGAACTGAGCCTTTTTTAAGACATTAGTTGTTGTTGTGTCTTTTGGCTTTTCCAGGTTAGGGGTCGCCACAGCAGAACTCCGGTCCGCTAATGATTGGCAGTAGATTTTTACATGCCGAATTGCCGGCCCTGACGCACAACCTTCAACGAAGGTACGCCCATTCACACATGTCTCCAAACAGAAGACGGTCTAGCTGAGAATCAAACAGGACAACGTCATACTGTGAGGTGACAACAGGTGACAACGCTACCGCAGCACCACCACTGCAGTGTTTTTGTAGACATTAGTAATACCTGCATAACAACACACTGACATAAATCACAACAAGATGGAACATTAACATGTTGTATTAAGTGAACTGTTGAAAATTTACATTTCACATTCAGCAATGGTACACTGGTCTGTAGCAAATGATATCTTCTGCATTTAAGCAAGTAACTCCATTGAGCAGATGCTGGCAAAGCCAATATTTCAGAAGATAATTCTACTAATTTTTGACAAAGGAAAACAAATGAAAAGAAGTATCTCATAGCATTGATTATTTAATAGGGTTTGTAATAAATGGCAACATCTACTACACAATAATAATGGGCATGCTCTTAAGGAAGTACATCAATAAATGCATAAATATTACCTATGCACCACAAAACCACAAAAATTATCATAACACAGGTCCATTTACACTTTGAAACATCTTTGCAGCATGGAACACATCAGGAACTGATCTGTAAGGCATTATTGACTTTACAATGTTATACTGAAAACAAAATAATAAAAGGTATATGTAAATGTTTTGTATTGTAGACAACAAAGAAGATATCAACAAAGAAAAGAACCACCAGCCAGCAAGCCAACATACTTTATTCTCTAATGTCTCGACTATGAAAAGTCTTCATGGAGTCGAGACGTTAGGGAATATGTAAATGTTTCTATTGAATCATGGAATAGACAAAATTGTTTCTGAGAACTAAATAATGGGCAGGATTCACGAAGCCTCCGTGTAAGAGTTACAAGTCTTACACGGAGGCTGCAGTTAAACGGTGTGACGTCAGCATGCCATGCATATTCATGAGGGCATGCTGACTCACACCTAAGGCTAACACGGTCCGTGTAAGAAAGTAGGGGGCATGTCCGCAGGGCGAGTCCTGCAAAGGGACACGCCCCCAGAAGAGTAACAGTCCTGAAAGTAAACCCCCACGAGAGAGTCCACGTAAAGGTCAACAAACACAACACAACACATGCCCCCACAGACTATAAACATAAAATGTAAAAATTAACATGTTATATATTTTTTTTATAAGTTATAAAGATGTTTGCCCGTAATTGCGCTCGTTTGCGCAGGCGTGCCTGTCGCTTAGCCACAGTTAGCAGTCAGTGGAAAAGCATATAAGATCTAAATATGCAAAGTAAGTTAAGAAGCAATAGCGTAGCGGTAGAGACGTTGGCTGAAGAGGAGGCAGTCACGGTTCGAGCCCCAACAACATCAATTTTTATTTCTAGTGAAATAAGCATGAAACAATTCCCTGACATATATGTACATATATATAATTATATTTTATGTAAAATGTAATGAAATGGGCCATGTATTATGAAGAAATGTGAGATAATAAAAAAAAAATGTCAGAAGTGCCTATAGCTGAGCTACGCTCTAACAAGCTGAGTATATCTGCCCGTAGGTGAGCAGTGGTTTAACAGATGTAAAATGAGTGCCCGGGGTTGAGCAGCATTGTAACACACTGAAACTGTGTGCCCATAGCCGAGCTGAGCGTAATATGTGTGCTGACAGCCAAATGACGCATAAACCAGCGTAACCCATTTGCGCGGAGCTGCGCACCGTGCCAACAAGCTAACCAGCGGGCAACGTTGAGCAAGCTGTATCAAAACTGCCTTTACACAGACACACCTCCTAGCCTGTGTAGACAGTCATAAAATAAAAAAAGCAATGGCCAGGCTCGAACTCAGGATACCATGCACCATAGTCAAAGTACTGAACCACTAAGCCATGACAGTTGCTCTTAGAAATGCAGTATTAGCATATATATATATATATATATATATATATATATATATATATATATATATATATATATATATATATATATATATATATATGAATGAATGGAAAGAGAAGCATGACAAAGCAGGTTTTGTGAAGCTGATACATTTCCAAAATGGTCAATCACAGATAAGTGCGGGAAAAACGGCATATATAAGCCCCATAGGCAGGAATACACAGCATATCTGATTGTGGAACCAATTTGCAGTCAGGATGGCAGGTGTAGGAGAGGGTAGTTGCTTCCGAGCACAGAGGTGGGGCATTGAGGAGTCCAAATATATGGTTTGGCTCCTCGTCCACGATCCTGAGGCCCAACTCATGCAAGGCCAGGTCCTGTGGGGAGCATACAAGGCTGAGGCGTGGGACCGGTTGGCACATGATCTCACCAGTGCCACAGGAATACCAAGGACTGGTGAACAGGTCCATCACCACCATGCGGACCTGAAGAGACGGAAGCAAGACCAACTGAACCGTTGGATCCAGGAGGCCCAGCAAATGCCCAACGCCCCACTACTGAGTAAGTTACATGTAATTATTTATGTAAGAAATTAACCTAGCTGATATTATGGAGCTGTGTATTCCAATATTACTTCATTTATATTACAGCTGCAAGTGTCCATTCCATGAATAGTCAAGCCTATGCTGATAGGCTTGTGGGGTTGCGCCACCAGGCAGGTTAATAATTCTCTCCCTGTAACTGTTAAAAAATATAAGTATGACAGCTTGCAAAAGAGTGCAGTGTAGTCACTTATTAATAAAAAGTTCAAGTAACAGTGTAAGAGAGATTCTGCTAGTACTGTGTGATTACATAAGTGTGATGCAGCCTGTAATCCAAAAATAAAAATGAAACAAGTCTGAAATAATGATGTTCCACCTGTAATGTAATAGTACATAACCTGCAGCAGGCTGTAAATTACAATACATGTGTGAAATATGTCCCCGTTTAAAATCTGAAACATGACTCAAGTGAGACTGTTGGAAAGGATTGTTGTAACCAAGTAAAACATGTCAATAAAGCCTAGAATTAAGTACCATCCTGAATTGTAAAAATAAAACAAGTGAGAGTGTGAGAAAGCGGTATGAATCCACCAAGAAAGTTCTAATAACTCCTGAATAAAGTATACTGCAGTCAGTACAGAATGAAATGAATGTGACAGGCACAACCAAAGAGTGAAAAGTGTTCAATAAAGTACTGAAGCTGGAATGTCTGTCCCACAATTTGGATATGTTGCTGTACCTTTGCAATATGCAGATAGTATGGTTGTATCAAATACCAAGCATCCACAGTTGTCTAGAGCCATATAAATCAAATGTAGCAGGATGCTGTAGCTGAACAGAGCCAGATATGAATGTGTATGAATAAAAATGCAATGTATATTAATGTAGCAGTAACATTCCCATCACCAACATGCCTAAGTTTACACATAGGAAATTGTAGTCAGTCCTGCAGGGTGTATATATCTGCAGCTTGTAGAAAAGTACAGCATATGTATAGGTATTTGAAGTTGTTAATGAAATATTTCTTTACCCTACCCTATAACCACAAATAATCCATTCCACATGAAATGGGTATGTGTATTCACAATTAATTCCCCTGGACATTTGTCCTGTTGGTTCATACATATTTGCATGTACGTTGATGCATGTGCCCTGTTCATACATCCAAACCTGATGGCCTGTTGCCATCAATCAACCCTGCATGCTGTTGGATTGTGTACTGTTGTTCAAATTATGCATGTGTTATTCTTGCTGTTCAATGTCTTGAATTTATGGGTGTTTGGTTAATGGGAATACTAATGCATGCTGTTACAACTAATTGTGAATGGTATTGTTTGTTACTAACCCAAACTGTCATAAAATATTGCAAAACACAGGACGACAGGGAAGGCGGGTTCCTGCGGACCCACCTCTCCCACCTCAGCTGGCGAGTGCACCTGGCACTAGTGCCCAGCCCGGACCCTCCTTCAGGGCCCTGTGCCACCTTCAGATGGAAGCGCTGCAGGGGATGGGGCTCATCCCCCCTCTGCAAGCATGGCCAGAGGAGACCATCCACTCACCCTCCGTAGTGTCCGGACTGTGGTGCGTAGGGAGATCAGGCATTCTGTGCTTGAGCCCCTATGCCAGCTTGAGGCACGGGTGGCACAACTCACGGGTGTGCCTGCTACCCGTCCTGCACAGCCCCCAGCACAGCCCCATCCTGGGCAGTGAAGGCACAGTGGCAACTGCCCATGGGTGGGGATCTTAGTTCCACTGTTGCCATCTGTGGGCTCATGGGCTCGAGATATTCAAACATCCGTCCCCATCAATTGTGTTTCCCCCTCACATGTGTCATACACCACCCCTGTATGCATCTTGTTTGTCTTGTCTGTTAACCTCCCCTACCTACCTCCCCAACTATACCTACTTCCCGTACCTGACATTCCACTCTCACCTGAAAAAAAAAAAGGGCACTCTGTTCCCACAAAAAAATTACACCCCATACATAGCTGCCCATTTCGCAGACATGTCTGCTGGACATGTGAACTGGCAATTACAATTGGCTGTACAACAAATATTGTTGTCCTCACCCCTCTCTCAGGGGTGGAAGGTTTCAAATTTCACACCAAATTACACATGTATGCACAGCTGTTGCTGATAAAGAAATGTGCAGCTATGGGCTTTTCCTACACCCTTACTGCAAATCCTCAGCTTGTTTCCCTACTGTCCTACCCTCTTTGTGACCCCTTTTATACCAATTTCCTGTCTCCCCATTTTCATTTCTTTCAAAGAAATTAGCGCGGGTGTGCGCAAGAGTAAGCACTTTTAAGCAGTTGTAAGCAGGTATGCGTTTGTGTGCACTTAGCTACATGTGTGTGCGCGAAGCTAAATGCCAGTGCGCATGCCTGAGCTCCACGCAAACCAGTGCTACCCCGCTTACAACTGCTTAATAGTGCCTTAGTCACTCTGAATGACAAGGCCTGTAGTCTGCTCAGAAGCAAAATAAAATCCCACTGTCAGTCCCGAACCCAGGACCTTGGAAACAGTAGTCTGTATGGCTTACCACTAAGCCATGAATGCTATACAAGAACATTGTGCTGAAAGAAATATATCATGAAATAGTAGGAATGAATGTAAAGGGAATATAGGAAGTCTATTACACAAAGCATGTCAGGTATATTTACTGTCAAATCTAGTGGATCTGTAAAATATTAGTGTGTGAAGAGAAACAGCCATGCTAGTTGGTAGCTAGTAGGTAATAATGTCACAGTAGCACCTTGCAAGCCACACACATACTCAGAGCAGAATAAACACTGCCATATTTTAATAGTTAAGAGCCCAGACATAGCAACTGTGACTGAGTTACAGGGATGTCCCTGATTTGAAAACAAATGTTAACTGTGCCCCACTGACTCCCTGTGAAATGTACTAACAGTAGGCAGAAAGGTGTTACAACACATGCAATGGTAACTATGAATTACTGAAAGTATGCACCACTTGCATGTCACAAATGGTGTAGTAATACATATGCTCAAAATAACCCACAGTCACAACTGCAGAATATCAGAAAATTTCATGGGTGTATCCCACTGATATGTACCATTCCATGAGGCTGATAAAAGGTGCACCTGAGAGTATCTGAGGCCTGCTCAGCAGCATAATCAAATACCCTTCTAGGTGTCAAGGCCCACACCATGGCCAGACCACACTGCATACAGTACCACCCTACCACAACAAACACATAGGGAATTGCTGCTCAAACAGATATAGCAAGCATTACAAGGTGTGAATGTAAATGGAAAATAGGAAAGCCATAGCAACACATTA